>NW_022143048.1:0-23167 GCF_007565055.1 Rhinopithecus roxellana | reverse complement strand
TAAAATATAAATATAAAAGATATAATAGATATAGGTATAAAAAGAGATAAAAATATATAGATAGGAATAAAAAAAAATAAAAAACATAAAAAAAAAAAAAGACAAAGAGATAAAATAGATATAGTAGATACAGGAATAAAATACAGACATAATTGAAATAGGTATAAATATAGACAAATAGATATAAAAGATAGGTATCAATATAGACATAATAGATATAATAGATATATGTATAAGATATATACATAATAGATATAATAGATACAGGTATAAAATATAGACATAATAGATATATATATAGGTATAAAATATAGACATAAATGATGGAGGTATAAAATATAGACATAATAGATATAATAGATATAGGTATAAAATATAGACATAATAGGTATAGCTATAAATATTGACATAATAGATATAATAGATATAGGCATAAAATAGACATAATAGATATAATAGATATAGGTTTAAAATATAGACCTAATAGATATAATGGAGAGAGGTAAAAATATAGACATAATAGATATAGGTATAAATATAGACATAATAGTTATAGTTATAAAATATAGACATAATAGATACATATAGGTATAAAATATAGACATAATACATATGGGTAAAAAATATAGACATAATAGATAAAAGATAAAGGTATTAAATACAGACATAATAGATATAATAGATGTAGGTATAAAATATAAACATAATAAATATAGATATAGGTATAAACTATAGACATAATAGACATAGGTATAAAATATAGACCTAATAGATATAATACATATAGGTATAAAATATAGACATAATAGAAAAAATATAGGTACAAAATATACATATAATAAATATAGGTATAAAATATAGACATAATAGATATAATAGACACATATAAAATATAGATATGATAGATATTGGTATAAAATATAGATATAATAAATATAGGTATAAAATAGACAAAATAGATATAATTGATATAGGTTAAAAATATAGACATAATCGATACAGTAGATATAGGTATAAAATATAGACATAATTGATATAGGTATAAAATATAGACATAAAGCATATAATAGATATAGGTATAAAATATAGACATAAAAGGTATGGGTATAAAATATAGACATAATAGATATATTAGATATAGTTATAAAATATAGATATAATAGATATAATGATATAGGGATAAAATATTGACATAATAGATATAACAGATATAGATATAAAATATAGCCATGATAGATATAGGTATAAAATGTAGACATAATAGGTATAATAGATGTACGTAGAAAATATAGATATAATTGATATAGGTATAAAATATAGACATAATGCATATAATAGATATCGGTATAAAATATAGACATAATAGGTATAGGTATAAAATATAGACATAATAGATATAAAAGATAAAGGTATAAAATGTAGACTTAATGGATACAATAGATATAGGTATATAAATATAGACATAACTGATATAGGTATAAATATAAACATAATAGATATAGTAGATATAGGTAAAAAATATACACATAATAGATATAATAAATATAGGTATAAAATATAGACATAGAAGACATAATAGATATAGGTATAAATGTAGATATAACATATAGCTTATGAAATATAGACCAATAGATCTAGCTATAGGTATTAACAAAGATATAATAGATATAAGTATAAAAAATAGAGTAATAGATATATAGATAAAGGTATAAAATATTGAAATAATAGATGTAATACATATAGGTATAAAAGATAGACATTATAGATATAATAGATATAGGTATAAAATACAGACATAATAGATACAATAGACAAGTTATGAAATATAGACATAATAGACATAGTAAATATAGGTATAAAATATAGACATCAGAGATATTAAAGATATAGGTATAAAATATAGACATAAACAGATACAATAGATATACGTATAAAATATAGACATCATAGATATAATAGATATAGGTCTAAAATGTAGACATAATAGACATAATAGATATAGGTATAATATAGATATAATAGATATAATACATATAGGTATAAAATATAGACATAATATATATAATATATATTACGTATAAAATATAGACATCAAAGATATAATAGATATAGGTATAAATATAGACAGAACAGATATCGTTATAAAATATCTACATAATAGATATAATAGATATAGTTATAAAATATACACATAATAGATATAATAGATATAAGTATAAAATGTAGACATAATAGATATAATAGATATAGGGATTAAATATAGACATCAAAGATATAATACATATAGGTATAAAATGCAGACATCATAGATATAATAGATATAGGTATAAAATATAGACATAATAGATATAGGTATAATATATGGACATAATAGATAGAATAGAGGTATAAAATATAGACATAATACATATAGGTATAGAATATAGACATAATAGATAGAATAGATAGAGGTATAAAATACGACATAATAGATATAGCTATAAAATATAGTAATAATAGATATAAGAAATATAGTTATAAAATATAGACATAATAGTTATAATAGATATAGGTATAAAATATAGACATAATAGATATAATATATAGAAGTATAAAATATAGACTTAATAGATATATTTTATATAGGTATAAAACGTAGACATAATTGATATAGGTATAACATATAGACATAATAGATAGAATAGAGATGGGTATAAAATATCGACGTAATAGATTTAATAGATATAGGTGAAAAATATAGACATAATAGATATAATAGATGTAGGTATCAAATATTGACATAATAATTATAATCGATATAGGTATAAAATATAGACATAATAGATATAAGAGATATAGTTATGAAATATAGACATAATAGTTATAATAGATATAGGTATAAAATATACACATAATAGATATAATAGATATACGTATAAAATATAGACGTAATAGATACAGGTATAAAATAAAGATAATTGATATAATAGATATAGTTATAAAATATAGACGTAAGAGATATAATAGTTTTAGATATAAAACATAGACATTAAAGATAAAATATATATGGATATAAAATATAGACATAATAGATATAGGTAAAAAATATAGACACAATAGATATAATAGATATAGGTATAAAATATAGACATAATAGATACAGGTATAAAATATAGACAGAATAGATACAACAGATATAGTTATACAATATAGAGATAATAGTTAAAATAGAAATAGTTATAAAATAAAGACACAATAGGTACAGGTTTAAAATACAGACATAATGATATAGCAGATATAGGTAAAAAATATAGACACATTAGATATAATAGACATAGGTATAAAATATAGACATAATAGATATAATAGAAATAGGTATAAAATATAAATATAATAGATATAGATATAAAATACAGATATAATAGATACAGGTATAAAATATAGATATAATAGATATAATTATAAAATATAAATATAATAGATATAATAGATATAGGTATAAAATATAGACATAATAGATATAATTGACATAGGGATAAAATATAGATATAATAGATATAATAGATATAGGTATAAAATATAGACATAATAGATATAATGGATACAGGTACAAAATATAGATATAATAGATATAGGTATAAAATATAGATATAATAGATATAATAGATATATGTATAAAAAATAGACATAATAGATACAGGTATAAAATATGCACAATAGATATAGTAGATATAGGTATAAAATATAGATATCATAGATACAATTATAAAATATAAATATAATAGATATTATAGATACAGGTAAAAAATATAGATATCATGGATATAGGTATAAAATATGGTTATAATAGATATAAGTAAAAAATATAGATATAATAGATAAATAGATATAGACATAAATATAGACATAATAGATATGATAGATATATGTATAAAATATAGATATAGTAGATTTAATGGATATAGGTATCAAGCATAGATATAATAGATATAGCTATAAATATAGACATGATAGATATGATAGATATAGGTATAAAATATAGACATCATAGATATAATAGATATAGGTATAAAATATAGACATAGTAGATATAATAGATACAGGTATAAAATAGAGAAATAATATATATAAGTATAAAATATAGATATAATTTATATAACAGATATACATATAAAAAATAGATATAATAGATACAGGGTATAAAATATAGACAATAGATATAATAGATATAGGTATGAAATATAGATATAATAGATATAATTATAAAAAATATAAATAAAATAGGTATAATGATATAGGTAAAAAACATAAATATGGTTATAATAGATATAGGTAAGAAATATAGATATAATAGATATAATAGATATAGGTATAAAATATAGACATAATTGATTTAATAGATATAGGTATAAAATATAGACATAATAGATATAGGTACAAAATATAGATATATAAGATATAATAGTTATAGTTATAAAATATAGACATAATAGATATAATAGATATAGGAATTAAATATAGACAAAATAGATATAATTGATATTGGTATAAAATATAGATATAATATATAGGTATAAATATAGACATAAGAATTATAATAGATATAGGTATAAAATATAGACATTATAGATATAATCGATATAGGTATAAAATATAGACATAAGAGATATAGGTATAAAATATAACATAATATATATAATAGATATAGGTAAAAAATATAGACTTAAGAGATATAATAAATATAGGTATAAAATATAGACATAACAAATATAATCGATACAGGTATAAAATATAGACATAATATAGGTATAAAGAATCGACATAATAGATATAATAGATATCGGTGTAAAATATAGACATAATACATACAAAAGATATAGGTATAAAATATAGACATAATAGATACAATAGATATAGGTATAAAATATAGATATAATAAATATAATAGATATAGGTATAAAATATAGACATAATAGATATGATATATATAGGTATAATATATAGACATAACAGATGTGATACATTTACAAATGTAGATATAATAGATATAGGTATAAAATATAGATATAATAGATATAATAGATATATATGTATAAAAAATAGATATAATAGGATACAGGTACAAAATATAGACAATATATATAATAGATATAGATATAAAATATAGATATAATAGATTTAATTATAAAATATTAATATAATAGATATAATAGATATAGGAAAAAATATAGATATGGATATAGGTATAAAATATGGTTATAATAGATATAGGTGTAAAATGTAGATATAATAGATATAATAGTCATAGGCCTAAATATGGACATAATGGGTATGATAGATATATGTATAAAATATAGATTATAATAGATATAATGGATATAGGTATCAAATATAGATATAATACGTACATGTATAAAATATAGATATAGTGGATATAATTGATATAGGCATAAAATATAGACATAAATATATAATAGATATAGGTATAAAATATAGACATAAGAGGTATAATAGATATAGGTATAAAATATAGACATAATAGATATAATAGATATAGGTATAAAATTTAGACATAAGAGGAATAATAGATATAGGTATAAAATATGGACATAATAGATATAATAGATAGAGGTGTAAAATATAGACATAATAGATATGGGTATAAAATATAAACATAATAGATATAATAGATATAGGCATAAAATATAAACATAGAGATATAATAGATATAGGCATAAAATATAGACAAAATAAATATATCGATACAGGTATAATATATAGACATAAAAATATAACAAATATACCTATTAAATAGAGACATAATAGACTTGATAGATATAGGTATAAAATATAGTCATAATAGATATAATAGACATAGGTATACAATATAGACATAATAGACATATTAGATATAGGTCCAATGTATAGACATAATAGATAAAATAGATATAGGTAAATAATATAGATATAATAAATATAATAGATATAGGTATAAAATATAGACATAATAGGTATAGATATGGGTATAAAGTATAGATATAATAGATATAATAGATATATATGTATAAAAATAGATATAATAGATACAGATATAAATATAGATAATAGATATAATAGATATAGGTGTAAAATATAGATATAATAGATATAATTATAAAATATGAATATAATATATATAATAGATATAGGTATAAAATATAGATATTAATAGATATAGGTTTTAAAATATAGTTATAATAGATGTAGATATGAAATATAGATATAGTAGATATAATAGATATAGGTAGAAACTATAGACATAATAGATATAATAGTATATGTATGAAATATAGAAATAGATAAAATGGATATAGGTATCAAATATAGATATAATAGATATAGGTATAAGAATAGATATAGTGGATTATAACAGATATAGGTATAAAATTTAGACATAATACATATAATAGATATAGGAATAAAATATAGACATAATAGATATAATAGATAAAGATATAAAATATAGACATAATTGATATAATAGATATTGGTATAAAATACAGACATAATAGATATAGGTATAAAATATAGACGTAATAGATATAATAGATATAGCTATGAAATATAGACATAAGATGTATAATAGATATAGGTATAAAATATAGACATAATAGATATAATCGATATAGGTATAAAATATAGACATAATAGATGTAGGTATAAAATATAGACGTAATAGATATAATAGATAAAGGTATAAAATATAGGCATAACAAAATAATCGATACAGGTATAAAATATAGACATAATAGATATAGTTGTAAAGTAACGAAATAATAGATATTATAGATATCGGTATAAAATATAGACATAATACATACAAAAGATATATGTATAAATATAAACATAATAGATACAATAGATATAGGTATAAAATATAGACATAATAGATATAATAGATATAGGTATAAAATATAGACATAATAGAAATGATATATATAGGTTTAAAATATAGACAGAATAGATATAAGAGATATAGGTATAAAATATAGACATAATAGATATAATAGATATAGGTATAAAATATAGACATAATAGATATAATAGTTATAGATATAAAATATAGACATAATGGATATGGGTATAAAATATAAACATAATAGATATAAGAGATATAGGTATAAAATATAGACATAAGAGATATAATACATATCGGAATAAAATATAGACATAATAAATATACTTGATACAGTTATAAAATATAGATATAATAGATATAATTGATATATTGTATAAAATAAAGATATAATAGATATAGGTATAAAATATAGATATAATAAATATAATAATAAAAAATATAAATATAATAGGTATAATTGGTATAGCTAATAAACATAGATATAAGGTATATAGGTATAACATATGGTTAAATAGATATAGGTATAAAATATAGATATAATAGATATAATAGATATATGTATGAAATATAGATATAATTGATATAGTCATAAAATATAGACATAAAAGATATAATAGATATAGGTATAAATATAGACTAAATAGATATAATAGATATAGGTATAAAATATAGACATAATAGATTTAATACATATAGGTATAAAATATAGACAGAATAGATATAATAGGTATAGGTATAAAATATAGACATAATAGATATAATAGATATAGGTATAAAATATAGACATAATAGATACAGGAGTAAAATACAGACACAATAGATATAATAGATAAAGGTATGAAATATAGATATAATGGATATAGGTATAAAATATAGATATAATAGATATAATCGATATACTTATAAAATATAGTTATAATTGATATAGGCATAAAATATAGATATAATAGATATAATAGATATAAGTATAAAATGTAGATATAATAGTCATAATTACAAAAAATAAATATAATAAATATAATTGATATAGGTATGAAATATAGATATAAGAAATATAGATATAAATATAGTTATAATAGATATAGGTATAAATATAGATATAATAGATATAATAGAAAGAAGTATAAACTATAGACCTAATAGATATACGTATAAAATATACACAAAATAGATATAATAGATATAGGTATAGAATATAGACATAATAGATATAATAGATATAGGTATAAAATACAGATATTATAGATATAATAGATATAGGTATAAAATATAGACATATTAGATATAATAGATATAGGTATAAAATATAGACATAATAGGTATAATAGATAGAGGTATAAAATATAGACAAAATGGATATAAGAGATATAGGTATAAAATACAGTTATAATAACGAGAGGTTATAAAATATAATAGGTTATAAAATATAATAGAAAGAGGTATAAACAGAGACATAATAGATATAGGTATTAAATACAGATATAAGAAATATAGGTATAAATATAGTTAGATATAGGTATAAAATACAGATATAGTATAATATATATAGGTATAAATAGAAACATAATAGATTTGATAGATATAGGTATAAAATATAGACATAATAGATATAATAGACATAGGTATAAAATATAGACATAATAGATTTGATAGATATAGGTATAAAATATAAACTTAATAGATATAATAGATATAGGTATAAAATATAGATATGATAGATACAATAGATATAGACATAATAGATATAATAGATATTGGTATAAAATATAGACTTAATAGATATAATAGATATAGGTATAAAATATACTCATAATAGATATAATAGTTATAGGTATAAAATATACACATAATTGACATAATAGATACAGGTATAAAATACAGATATTATAGATATAGTTATATCATATAAATATAACAAATATAATAGACATAGGTATAAAACACAGACATAATAGACAGAGAAACAAAATATCGATATAATGGATTTAATAGATACATGTATAAAATATAGATATAATGGATATAATAGATATAGGTATAAAATATAGACATAATAGATATAATAAATTAGGAATAAAATAGAGACGTAAAAGATATAATAGATATACGTAAAAATATAAACATAATAGATATAGGTATAAAATATAGACATAATAGATAAAATAGATATAGGTATAAAATATAGACATAAAGGATATAGTAGATATAGGTACGAAATATAGACATAATAGATATAACAGATAGAGGTATAAAATATAAACATAATAGATATAATAGATATAGCTGTAAAATGTAGACATAATAGATATAATAGATATAGGTATGAAATATAGACATAATAGATATAATATATATAGGTATAAAAAAGAGACATAATAAGTATAGGTATAAAATAGAGGCAAAATAGATATAATAGATATAGGTATAAAACATCTACATAATGGATATAATAGATAGAGGTATAAAATATAGATAATAGATATAATAGATATAGATATAAAATGTAGACATAATATATATAATAGATATAGGTATAAAATATAGATATACAAGATATAATAGATATAGGTTTTAAAAAGAGGCATAATAGGTATAGGTATAAAATACAGACATAACAGATATAATAAATATAGGTATAAAACATAGATATAATAGATACAGTAACAAAATAGAGATATAATAGGTATAATAGATAAAGGTATAAAATATAAATATAATAGATATAGGTATGAAATATAGATATAATAGATATAATAGATATAGGTATAAAATGTAGATAAAATACATATAATTATAAATTAGAAATATAATATATATAACAGATATAGGTCTAAAAAATTGGTGTAATAGATATAGGTATAAAATATAGATATAACAGATATAATGGATATAGGTATAAAATATAGACATAATAGATATAATAGATAAAGACATAAAATATAGACATAATAGATATAATAGATATTGGTATAAAATATAGACATAATAGATATAGGTACAAAATATAGACATAATAGATATAATAGATATAGGTATAAAATATAGACATAAGTGTTATAGTAGATATAAGTATAAAATATATACTAGTAGATGTACTACATATAGGTATAAAATAAAGACATAATAGATATAGGTATAAAATATAAACATAATAGATGTAATAGATATACGTATAAATATTGACATCATAGATATAACAGAAATAGGTATAAAATATAGACATAATAGATAAAATAGATACAGGTATAGTATATAGATATAATAGATGTAAGTATAAAATATAGATACAATAGATATAATAGATATACGTATAAAAATAGATATAATAGATACAGGTATAAAATATAGACAATAGATAAAATAGATATAGATATGAAATATAAATATAATAGATATAATTAGAAAAATATAAATATAATAGATAATCTTGATATAGTTAAAAAACATAGATATAATGTATATAGGTATAAAGTATGATTATAATAGATATAGGTATAATATAGACATAATAGATATAGGTACAATATTTAGACATAATAGATATAATAGATATAGGTACAAAATATAGACATAATAGATATTGGTATAAAATCAAGAAATAATAGATATAATAGATATAGGTATAAAATATAGTAATAAGAGATATAATACATATAGGTATGAAATATAGACATAATAGATATAATAGATATAGGTATAAAACATAGATTTAGTGGATATAATAGATATAGGCATAAAATATTGACATAATAGATATAATAGAGGTTGGTATAAAATATAGACATAATAGATACAACAGATATAGTTAAAATATAGACATAATGGATATAATAGATATAGGTATAAAATATAGACATAATAGATATGATAGACAGTTATAAAATATGGACATAATAGATAT
This sequence comes from Rhinopithecus roxellana, assembly GCF_007565055.1. Lineage (NCBI taxonomy): Eukaryota > Metazoa > Chordata > Mammalia > Primates > Cercopithecidae > Rhinopithecus > Rhinopithecus roxellana. Next base: position 12,389 of record NW_022143048.1, on the reverse strand, counting down.
TATAGATAGAGGTATAAAATATAGACATAATGGATATAATATATAGACGTATAAAATATAGACATAATATATATAATAGATCTAAAATATAGACTTAATAGACATAATAGATATAGGTACAAAATATAGACATAATTGATGAAATAGATATAGACATAATAGATATAATAGATATAGTTATGAAATATAGATATAATAGATAAAATAGACATAGGTGTAAAACATAGACCTATTCGATATAGGTATAATATACAGACATAATAGATCTAATAGATAGAGGTATAAAATAAATACAAAATAGATACTATAGATATAGGTATAAAATATAGACATATTAGGTATAATAGATAGACGTATAAAATATAAACATAATGTATATAAGAGATATAGGAATCAAATACAGTTATAATAACTAGAGGTATAAAATATAGATATAATGGATATAATAGATATAGGTATAAAATAAACATATAATAGATAGATATAAGTATAAAATGTAGATATAATATATATAGATATAGTAAGAAAATAGAGATATTATAGATATATTTATAAAATATAGATATAATAGATATAATAGATATAGGTATAAAATATAGATATAATAGACATAATAGATATAATTATAAAATGTATATATAATAGAAATAATTGTAAAATATAGACATAATAGATATAGTTATAAAATATAGATATAATAGATATAATAGATATAGATATAAAATATAGATATAATAGATATAGATATCGTTATAAAATATAGATATAATAGATATAGATATAAAATATAGATATAAGTGATATAAGTATAAAATATAGATATAATAGGTATAGATATAAAATATTGATATAATAGATATAATAGACATAGGTATAAAATATAGACATAATAGATATAGGTATAAAATATAGGCATAATACATATAGGTATAACATATAGACAGAATAGATAAAGGTATAAAATATAGACATAATAGATATAATAGATATAGTTTTAAAATATACAAATAATAGATATAATAGATATAGGTATAACATAGAGACATAGTAGATATAATAGACATAGATATAATATATAGACATAATAGATATAATAGATATATGTATGAAATACAGAAATAACAGATATAATAGACATAGGTATAAAATATAGACATAATAGATATTATAGATATAGGTATAAAATACAGACCTAATAGATATACTAGATATTGGTATTAAACATAGACATAATAGATTTAGGTATACAATATAGACATAAAAGATATAATAGATATAGGTATAAAATATAGATAAATAGATATAATAGATATAGGTATAAAATATAGACACAATAGATATAATAGATATAGCAATAAAATATAGATATAATAGGTATAATACATATAGGTATAAAATATAGATATAATAAATACAGGTATAAAGTATAGATATAATACATATAATGATATTGTTATAAAACATAAATATAATATATTTAATAGATATAGATATAAAATTTAGATATCATAGATATAGATATAGGTTTAAAATATAAATATAATGGATATGATAGATATAGGTATAAAATAAATATGAAACAGATATGGCCATGAAATATAGACACAATAGATATAGATATAGTTAAAAAATATAGATATAATAGATATAATAGATGTACGTATAAAGGATAGATATAATATATGCAGGTGTAAAATATAGACAATTGATATAATAGATACAGGTATAAAATATAGATATAATAGATATAAAACATAAATATAATAGATAAAATAGATATAGGTACAAAATATTAATATAATAGATATAGGTATAAAATATAGTTATAACAGATGTAGGTATAAAATATAGATATAATAAATATAATAGATATAGGTATAAAATATAGAAATAATAGATATAATAGATATAGTTATAAAATATAGATATAGATATAATGGATATAGGTATCAAATATAGATATAACAGATATAGGTATAAAATATAGATATAGTGGATATAATAGACATAGGTAGAAAATACAGACATAATAGATATAATAGATACAGGCATAAAATATAGACATAATAGATTTAATAAATATAGGTATAAAACATAGACATAATAGATATAATAGATAGAGTTATAAAATATAGATATAATAGATATAGGTATAAAATATAGATTTAATAGATAGATAGACATAATAGATATAATAGATATAGGTATAAAATACAGATATAATAGATATAATGGATATGGGTATCAAATATACATATATTAGATATAGGTATAAAATATAGATATACTGGATATAATAGATATAAGTATAAAATATAGACATAATAGATATAATATAGGTATAAAATATAGACATAATAGATATAATAGATGAAGATATAAATTATAGACATAATAGATATAATAGATATTGGTATAAAATATAGACATAACAGATATACGTATAAAATAGAGACATCATAGATATAATAGATATAGGTATAAAATATAGACATAAGAGGTATAATAGATATAGGTATAAAACCTATAGATAATAGATATAATAAATACAGGTATAATATATAGACCTAATAGATATAATATATATAGTTATAAAATACCGACATAATAGATGTAATAGATATAGCATAAAATATAGACATAAGAGGTATAATTCAAATAGGTGTATAATATAGACATAATAGATATAATAGATATAGGTATAAAATATACACATAATTGATATAGGTATAAAATATAGACATAATAGATATAGGTATAATATTTAGACATAATAGATATAATCGATATAGATATAAAATATAGACATAATAGATATAATAGATATAGGTATAATATATAGACATAATAGATATAATAGATATAGGTATAAAATATAGACATAATAGACATAGGTATAAAATACAGACATAATAGATATAGGTATAATATAGAGACATAATAGATATAATAAATAAAGGTATAAAATATAGACATAATAGATATAGGTATAAAATATAGAAATAAAGATATAATAGATATACGTATAAAATATACCCAGAATGGATATAACAGATATAGGTGTAGAATATAGACATAATAGATATAGATATAAAATATAGACATAATATTGATAATGCATATAGATATAAAATATAGATATAATATATAGTTCTAAAATATAGACATAATAGATATAATACATATAGGTGTAAAATATAGACATAATATATAGTTATAAATATAGACATAATAGTTATAATAGATATAGGTATAAAATATAGACATAATAGATATAGGTATAATATTTAGACATAATAGATATAACAGATATAGTTAAAAAATATAGACACAATAGATATAGGTATAAAATAGGGACATAATACATATAATAGAGACAGTTATAAAATATAGACGTAATAGATATGATCGATATAGGTATAAAATATAGACATAATAGATATAATAGATATCGGTATAATATATATACATAATAGATATAATAAATACAGGTATAAAATATAGACATAATGGATACAGGTATAAAATATGGATATAATAGATATAATAGATAGCCATAATAGATATAGTAGATATAGGTATAAAATATAGATATAATACATATAATCGATATGGGTATCAAATATACATATAATAGATATGGGTATAAAATATAGATATAGTGGATATAATACAAATAGGTATAAAATATAGACATTATAGATATATTAGATATAGATATAAAATATAGACATAATAGATATAATAGATAAAGATATGAAATGTAGACATAATAGATATAATAGATATTGTTATAAAATACAGACATAATAGATACAGGTTTAAAATATAGACATAATAGATATAATAGATATAGGTATAAGATATAGACATAAGAAGTATAATAGATATAGGTATAAAATATAGACATAATAGATATAATAGATATAGGTATAAAATACAGACATAATAGATATAGGTATAAAATGTAAACATAAAAGATAAAATAGATATAGGTATAAAATATGGACATAATAGACATAATAGAAATGGTTATAAAATATAGACATAATAGATATAATAGGTACAGGTAAAAAATATAGATATCATAGATATAAGAATAAAATATAGATATAAGAGATATAATAAATATACGTATAAAAAATAGATATAATAGATACAGGTATAAAATATAGACAATAGATATAATAGATATATGTATAAAATATAGATATAATAGCTATAATTATAAAAATATAAATACAATAGATATAACTGATAAAGGTAAACTACATATATATAATTATATTGGTATGAAATATGGTTATAATAGATATAGGTATAAAATATATATAATTGATATAGTTATAAAATATAGACATAATAGCTATAACAGATATAGTTATAAATATAGACATAATAGTTATTATAGATATAGGTATAAAATATAGACATAATAGATATAATAGATATCGGTATAAAACATAGACATAATAGATATAATAGATATGTGTATAAAATATAGACGTAATAGATTTAGGTATTATGGCTATCTATTATATCTATTATATCCATATTTTATACCTATACCTATTATGTCTATAGATAAAGGTATGAAATATAGATATAATAGATATCAGTATAAAATATAGTTATAACAGATATAGGTATAAAATATAGATGTAATAGATATAATAGATATAGTTATAAAGTATAGACATAAAGATATTATACATATAAGTATAAAATATACACAGAATAGATATCATAGATATAGGTGTAAAATATAGATATAATAGATATAGGTATACAATACAGACCTAATAGATATAATCGATATAGGTATAAAATATAGACATAATAGATATAATATAGATATAAAATATGGACATAGTAGATATAATAGATATAGGTATAAAATATACACATAAAGATATAATAGATATACGTATAAAATATACACAGAATAGATATAATAGAAACAGGAATAAAATATAGACATAATGATATGGATATAAAATATAGATATAATAGATATAATAGATAGACATAATAGATATAATAGATGTAGTTATAAAAGATAGATATAATAGATATAATGGATATGGGTATCAGATATACATATAATAGATATAGGTATAAAATATAGATGTACTGGATATAATAGATGTCGGTATAAAATATTGACATAATAGATATAGGTATAAAATATAGACATAATAGATAGAGATAGTTATAAACTATAGACGTAATAGATATTGTAGATATAGGTATGAAATATAAACATAATCGATATAATAGATATGGGTATAAAATATAGACATAAAAGATATAATAGATATAGGTATAAAATATAGACATAATACACATACTAGATTTAGCTATAAAATACAGTTATAATAGATAAAGGTATAAAATATAGATATAGTAGACATAGGTATCAAGTATAGACATAATAGATATAATAGATACAGTTATAAAATACAGACATAATAGATACACGTATAAAATATAGACATAATAGATATAATACATATAGATATAAAATACAGACAAAATAGATATACGTATAATATTGAGACATATTAGATATAATAGATATAGGTATAAAAATAGACATTATAGATATAATAGATATAGTTATAAAATATACACATAATAGATATAATGCATATAGCTATAAAATATAGACATAAGAGATATAGGTATAAAATATAGACATAATATTTATAATGGATACAGGTATAAAATATAGACATAATATATAGTTATAAAATATAGACATGATAGATAAAATAGAAATAGGTGTAAAATATAGACATAATATACAGTTATAAAATATAGACATAATAGTTATAATATATATAGGTATAAAATATAGACAAAATAGATACAGGTATAATATTTACACATAATTGATATAACAGATATAGGTAAAAAATATAGACCTAATAGATATAATAGATATAAGTATAAAATATACACATAATAGATATAATAGATATAGGTATAAAATATATACATAATAGATATAGGTATAAAATAGAGACATAATAGATATAATAAATATAGTTATAAAATATAGACGTAGGAAATATTATAGATAGAGTTATAATATATAAACATAATAGATATAGTAGATATGGGTATAAAATATAGACAATAGATATAATAGATATACGTATGAAATACAGACATAATGGATGTAATAGATGTAGGTATAAAATATAGACATAATAGATATGATATATTTAGGTATAAAATATAGACATCACAGTTATGATAGATATAGGTATAAAATATAGACATAATAGATATAATAGGTGTCGGTATAAAATATAGACATAATAGATATAATAGATATAGTTATAAAACATAGACATAATAGATATAATAGATACAGGTATAAAACATAGATATAATAGATAGAGGTATAAAATATGGATATAATAGATATAATAGAGAGACATAATAAATATAATAGATATAGGTATAAAATATAGATATAATAGATGTAATGGATATGGGTATCAAATATACATATAATAGATATAGGTATAAAATATAGATATAGTGGATATAATACATATAGGTATAACATATAGACATAATAGATATAATAGATATAGGTATAATATATAGACATAATAGATATAATAGATAAAGATATTAAATGTAGACATAATAGATATAATACATATTGGTATAAAATATAGACATAATAGATACAGGTATAAAATATAGACATAATAGATATAATAGATATAGGTATCAAATATAGACAGAAGTGGTATAATAGATATAGGTATAAAATATGGACAATAGATATAATAGATGTCGGTATAAAATGTAGACATAATAGATATAATAGATACAGGAATAAAATAAAGACATAATAAATACAATAGATATAGACATAATAGATATAATAGATGTTGTATAAAATATAGACATAATAGATATAACAGATATAGTTAAAATATAGACATAATGGATATAATAGATATAGGTATAAAATATAGACATAATAGATATGATAGTTATAAAATATGGACATAATAGATATTATAGATAGAGGTATAAAATATAAACATAAAGGATATAATATACAGACGTATAAAATATGGACATAATATATATAATAGATCTAAAATATAAACTTAATAGACATGATAAATATAGGTATAAAATATAGACATAATTGATGAAATAGATATAGACATAATAGATATAATAGATATAGGTATGAAATATAGATATAATAGATAAAATAGTTATAGGTGTAAAACATAGTCATATTCGATATAGGTATAAAATATAGACATAATAGATCTAATAGAGAGAGGTATAAAATATATACAAAATAGATACTATAGATATAGGTATAAAATATAGCCATATTAGGTATAATAGATAGACGTATAAAATATAAACATAATGGATATAAGAGATATAGGAATCAAATACAGTTATAATAACTAGAGGTATAAAATATAGATATAATGGATATAACAGATATAGGTATAAAATAAACATATAACAGATAGATATAGGTATAAAATGTAGATATAATATATACAGATATAATAAGAAAATAGAGATGTTATAGATATATTTATAAAATATAGATATAATAGATATAATAGATATAGGTATAAAATATAGATATAATAGACATAATAGATATAAGTATAAAATGTATATATAATAGAAATAATTATAAAATATAGACATAATAGATATAGGTATAAAATATAGATATAATAGATATAATAGATACAGATATAAAATATAGATATAATAGATATAGATATCGTTATAAAATATAGATATAATAGATACAGATATAAAATATAAATATAATAGATATAGATTTAAAATATAGATATAATAGATATAAGTATAAAATATAGATATAATAGATATAGATATAAAATATTGATATAATAGATATAATAGACATAGGTATAAAATATAGACATAATAGATATAGGTATAAAATATAGGCATAATACATATAGGTATAATATATAGACAGGATAGATATAGGTATAAAATATAGACATAATAGATAAAATTGATATAGTTATAACATATACAATAATAGATATAATAGATATAGGTATAAAACAGAGTCATAATAGATATAATAGATATAGGTATAAATATATAGACATAATAGATAAAGGTATAATATATATACTTGATAGTTATAATAGATATAGGTATAAAATATAGACATAAGTGATATAATAGATATAGGTATAAAATATAGACATAAATGATATAATACTTATGGATATAAAATATAGACATAACAGATATAGGTATAAAATATAGACATAATAGATATAATAAATATAGGTATAAAATATAGATATAATATATATAATAGATATAGGTATAAAATATAGATATAATAGATATAATTATAAAATATAAATATAATAGATATAATAGTAAAAGGTATAAAATATAGATATAAGATATCGTTATAAATATAGTTATAATAGATATAGGTATATCATATAGATATATAGATATAATAGATATAGGTATAAAATATAGACATAATAGACATAATAGATATAGTTATCTAATATAGACATAATAGATATAATAAATATAGGTATACAATACAGACATAATAGATATAATAGATATAGGTATAAAATATAGACATAATAGATATAATAGATATACGTATAAAATATGGACATAATAGATATAATAGATACAGGTACAAAATATAGATAAAATAGATATAGGTGTAAAATATAGAAATAATAGATATAATAGATACAGGTATAAAAAAGATGTAATAGATACACGTATAAAATATAGACAATAGATATAATAGATATATGTATAAAATATTGATATAATAGATATAATGGATATAGGTATCAAATATAGACATAATATAGGTATAAAATATAGATATATTGTGGATATAATGGATATAGGCATAAAAAATAGACATAAGAGATATAATAGATATAGGTATAAAATATAGACATAATAGATATAATAGATAAGGATATAAAATATAGACAATAGATATAGGTATAAAGTATAGACACAATAGATATAATAGATATAGGTATAAAATATAGACATAAGAGGTATAGTAGATGAAGGTTTAAAATATAGACATAATAGATATAATAGATATAGGTATAAAATATAGACAGACTTAAATGTTAGACCTAATACCATAAAAACCCTAGAAGAAAATCTAGGTAGTACCATTCAGGACATAGGCATGGGCAAGGACTTCATGTCTAAAACACCAAAAGCAACGGCAGCAAAAGCAAAAATTGACAAATGGGATCTAATTAAACTAAAGAGCTTTTGCACAGCAAAAGAAACTACCATCAGAGTGAATAGGCAACCTACGGAATGGGAGAAAATTTTTGCAACGTACTCATCTGACAAAGAGCTAATATCCAGAATCTACAAAGAACTCAAACAAATATACGAGAAAAAAACAAACAACCCCATCAAAAAGTGGGCAAAGGATATGAACAGACATTTCTCAAAAGAAGATATTCATACAGCCAACAGACACATGAAAAAATGCTCATCGTCACTCGCCATCAGAGAAATGCAAATCAAAACCACAATGAGATACCATCTCACACCAGTTAGAATGGCAATCATTAAGAAGTCAGGAAACAACAGGTGTTGGAGAGGATGTGGAGAAATAGGAACACTTTTACGCTGTTGGTGGGATTGTAAACTAGTTCAACCATTATGGAAAACAGTATGGCAATTCCTCAAGGATCTAGAACTAGATGTACCATATGACCCAGCCATCCCACTACTGGGTATATACCCAAAGGATTATAAATTATTCTACTACAAAGACACATGCACACGTATGTTTATTGCGGCACTATTCACAATAGCAAAGACTTGGAATCAACCCAAATGTCCATCTGTGACAGACTGGATTAAGAAAATGTGGCACATATACACCATGGAATACTATGCAGCCATAAAAAAGGATGAGTTTGCGTCCTTTGTGGGGACATGGATGCAGCTGGAAACCATCATTCTTAGCAAACTATCACAAGAACAGAGAACCAACACCGCATGTTCTCACTCATAGGTGGGAAATGAACAATGAGATCACTTGGACTCGGGAAGGGGAACATCACGCACTGGGGCCTATCATGGGGAGGGGGGAGGGGGGAGGAGGGAGGGATTGCATTGGGGAGTTATACATGATATAAATGATGAATTGATGGGTGCTGACGAGTTGATGGGTGCAGCACACCAACATGGCATAAGTATACATATGTAACAAACCTGCACGTTATGCACATGTACCCTAGAACTTAAAGTATAATAAAAAAAAATAAATAAATAAAATAAAATAAAATATAGACAATAGATAAAATAGATATAGGTATAAAATATAGATATAATAGATATAATTATAAAATATAAATATAAAAGATATAATAGATATAGGTATAAAATAGAGATAAAATAGATATAGTAGATACAGGAATAAAATACAGACATAATTGAAATAGGTATAAAATATAGACAAAATAGATATAAAAGATATAGGTATCAAATATAGACATAATAGATATAATAGATATATGTATAAGATATATACATAATAGATATAATAGATACAGGTATAAAATATAGACATAATAGATATAATAGATATAGGTATAAAATATAGACATAAATGATGGAGGTATAAAATATAGACATAATAGATATAATAGATATAGGTATAAAATATAGACATAATAGGTATAGCTATAAAATATTGACATAATAGATATAATAGATATAGGCATAAAATATAGACATAATAGATATAATAGATATAGGTTTAAAATATAGACCTAATAGATATAATGGAGAGAGGTAAAAAATATAGACATAATAGATATAGGTATAAAATATAGACATAATAGATACATATAGGTATAAAATATAGACATAATACATATGGGTAAAAATATAGACATAATAGATAAAATAGATAAAGGTATTAAATACAGACATAATAGATATAATAGATGTAGGTATAAAATATAAACATAATAAATATAGATATAGGTATAAACTATAGACATAATAGACATAGGTATAAAAATAGACCTAATAGATATAATACATATAGGTATAAATATAGACATAATAGAAAAAATATAGGTACAAAATATACATATAATAAATATAGGTATAAAATATAGACATAATAGATATAATAGACACATATAAAATATAGATATGATAGATATTGGTATAAAATATAGATATAATAAATATAGGTATAAAATATAGACAAAATAGATATATATTGATATAGGTTAAAAATATAGACATAATCGATACAGTAAATATAGGTATAAAATATAGACATAATTGATATAGGTATAAATATAGACATAAAGCATATAATAGATATAGGTATAAAATATAGACATAAAAGGTATGGGTATAAAAATATAGACATAATAGATATATTAGATATAGTTATAAAATATAGATATATAATAGATATAATGATATAGGGATAAAATATTGACATAATAGATATAAACAGATATAGATATAAAATATAGCCATGATAGATATAGGTATAAAATGTAGACATAATGTAATAATAGATGTACGTAGAAAATATAGATATTAATTGATATAGGTATAAAATATAGACATAATGCATATAATAGATATCGGTATAAAATATAGACATAATAAGGTATAGGTATAAAATATAGACATAATAGATATAAAAGATAAAGGTATAAAAATGTAGACTTAATGGATACAATAGATATAGGTATAAAATATAGACATAAACTGATATAGGTATAAAATATAAACATAATAGATATAGTAGATATAGGTAAAAAATATACACATAATAGATATAATAAATATAGGTATAAAATATAGACATAGAAGACATAATAGTATAGGTATAAAATGTAGATATAACATATAGCTATGAAATATAGACACAATAGATATAGATATAGGTATTAAACAAAGATATAATAGAATATAGTATAAAAAATAGATATAATAGATATAATAGATAAAGGTATAAAATATTGAAATAATAGAGTAATACATATAGGTATAAAAGATAGACATTATAGATTAATAGATATAGGTATAAAATACAGACATAATAGATACAATAGACAAAGTTATGAAATATAGACATAATAGACATAGTAAATATAGGTATAAAATATAGACATCAGAGATATTAAAGATATAGGTATAAAATATAGACGTAACAGATACAATAGATACGTATAAAATATAGACATCATAGATATAATAGATATAGGTCTAAAATGTAGACATATAGATAATAGATTATAGTATAAAAATAGATATAATAGATATCATACATATAG
>NW_022143047.1:0-23142 GCF_007565055.1 Rhinopithecus roxellana | reverse complement strand
CAAACGTCTATACACTTACATGTGTGCGTGCATACACACACGTACACAAACACATGTGAGACACCACAGAAGAAGTGAAACAGAGGGGCATGGAGGTTAGGAATCCAGAGAAAAAGATGGATCCAGAGATATCCAAGAAAGAGATCAAAGGTAGTGAGGACACTGTGGCTGGTTATCCTTCTCGCTTATCTCCATGGTGCATCTGTGAGTGTTCAGGCTGTCTCTCTGCCGTGTTTTCTGCTCTCATGTCACCATAGATCTCCTGCTAGGATCATGGCACCTCTTCGGTGCTTTGCACATCTTGACCGTCATGAGTCAGCTGAGTTATTTCAGAAGAAAATTAAATAAAATATATTTGTTGTGCAAATATTACTGGAAAAGTCATCAAACCCTGAGCCAAGTGACCAATTAAGCAAAATTCTACTAAGGGATTTGCTTTCCACCAAAATAAAGCCAAGTTAAGTTGACTAAGAGGCTGAGCAGACATTTTAATAACCTAATTCAACAAGCAGCTGCCTAATTCAACAAGCAGCAGGAGGGAGATGACAGGTCATTCTGGTAGGGCTGGATTCTTAGGATCAGTCATACATCAACCTTTGAAGCCTGGGATCAGCAAGGGGTGGAATAACAGTAAATACAATCAGATGCATGGAGCCTTGGGGCAGCCATGGAACCTGGTTCATAAATATCTTCTTCCAGGAGGTTGCTATTATTTAATGGGCTTGGCAGCTCATTATACTGTAAGCTCTTTTAGGGTAGGGCTTCCAGCTTCCTCTCCAGTTGCCTATAAAGGATGTGCTGGCTGGGCACAGTGGCTCACACCTGTAATCCCAGCACTTTGGGAGGCCGAGGCAGGCAGATCACAAGGTCAGGTGTTTGAGACCAGCCTGACCAACATGGTGAAAACTGGCTCTACTAAAAATACAAATATTAACCAGGCATGGTGGCACACGCCTGTAATCCCAGCTGCTCAGGAGGCTGAGACAGGAGAATCGCTTGAATCTGGGAGGCAGAGGTTGCAGTGAGCCAAGATGGAGCTACTGCACTCTAGCCTGGGTGACAGAGCGAAACTGTCTCAAAAAATAAGAGAGAGAGAGAGAGAAAGAAAGAAAAAGAAAGAAAGAAAAGAAAGAAAGAAAGAAAGAAAGAAAGAAAGAGAAGAAAGAAAGAAAGAAAAGAAAGAAGAAAAAAAGAAGAAAGAAAGAAGAAAAGAAAAGAAAGAAAGAAAGAGAAAGAAGAAAGAAAAAAAGAAGAAAGAAAGAAGACTAATAGGAGCTGTCACCCTATATGTTTACAAATACCAAGGCCTGGTCATCTGACCCACCTCTGCTTGAGCACATTGCACAGAGTGAGTTCCTAGAGGTACATTCCCATTCCTGTGGCCAGGATGAACCTCTCCCAATTCTTGAGTGCAGCTGGTTTCTGAGACACAGTGGTTCTGCATAGGCTGTTGGGCAATGTGTTCTACAGCCTCTTTCTCAGCGGGAAAGGAGGGATGAAGAAGAAAACCTGACCCTGTCTCGGCTCAGGAGAATCTGTCTGTTTCTAGGGAGAGGAGACCGTAAGAATAGGTGGGAAAGACTGCTTCAATAAAACAAAAGAGAGGCCGTAAGTAGGAGTGTGGACGGATGCCTCCCCTACTGCAGCAAGATTGAAGACTCCCTGGAGAAACTTAGTGTGGGTTGAAGTAGCAGCTGCTTTTGAGAACACAAAATATTGGAAGCAGAAAGCAACCTCAGCAACAGAGGAAGTGGCAGTGGGTGAAGAGTCTTGCCAATCAAGAAGTGTTTTCCTGGGACCCAGCTGAGGCCTGGAACCTTGGGGCTCAGATGTCTGTGGCCCTGGCTGGAGGACTTGTGCTGGTTCATTTCCATTTTCCCCTCAGATCTATCTCTGCTTTTTCTGACATCTGTCCCCTTAGAGGTGGACATCTATACATGGCATCCTGACTTTCTGATTCTCTGGTTTCTTTTGGGTTGGATCAATAGCAAAGAACAAGCAAGTGGAAAGAGAAAGAAGTAGGTAGGGTATTTACGTCTGTTCTTACCTGTGCCCCACACTTGCCAAGGTTTTAGCAGTTGCTACATTCCTCTAAGGCCAGGGAACAGTAGAGGTAACTCTTCTCTTCCTTTTTTTTTTTTAAATTGTTTTAATTTTGAATTTTTATGAATACATAGTAGGTGTATGTATTTTAGGGGCACATGAGATATTTTGATACAAGCATACAATGTGTAATAATCACCCCAGGATAAATGGGGCTCATCACCTCAAGCACTCATCATTTCTTCGTGCCATGGACATTCCCATTGTACTCCCCGAGTTATTCTAAAACATAAACGTTCTGGTAACTGATTTAACAAGTGTTTCCTTGAATTTCCCCTTCAGACTTAAGCATAGGAAAAGCTTTCAGATGTTGCTAGTTTCTAGTGCATCACCATCTTTGGCTGTTCTTTAATCCTGCCCACAGCTCTGTTAAATAGTGCCCTTATTTGACTCTCGTCAACTCATTGGGTCTGCCAGCTGTTTAATGCTGAATCCTGACTGAAAGAGATTTCTTTTTTCTTTTTTTTGCTTTTTTTTTTTTTTTTTTGAGTCAGAGTCTCATTCTGTTACCCAGGCTGGAGTGCAATGGCACGATTTTCAGCTCACTGCAAAATCTCTGCTTCCCGGATTCAAGCAATTCTCCTGCCTCAGCCTCTCAAGTAGCTGGGATTACAGGCTCCCGCCACCATGCGCAACTAATTTTGGATTTTTTTTTTTTTTTTTTTTTTTTGAGAAGGAGTCTTGCTCTGTCACCCAGGCTGGAGGGCAGTGGCCAGATCTCAGCTCACTGCAAGCTCCGCCTCCCGGGTTCACGCCATTCTCCTGCCTCAGCCTCCCGAGTAGCTGGGACTACAGGCGCCCGCCACCTCGCCCGGCAGGTTTTTTGTATTTTTTAGTGGAGACGGGGTTTCACAGTGTTAGCCAGGATGGTCTAGATCTCCTGACCTCGTGATCCGCCCGTCTCGGCCTCCCAAAGTGCTGGGATTACAGGCTTGAGCCACCGCGCCCGGCCTAATTTTTGTATTTTTAGTAGAGATGGGGTTTCACCATATCGACCAAGCTGGTCTCTTGGCCAGGGTGGTCTCGAACTCCTGACCTTGTGATCCACCCCCTCGGCCTCCCAAAGTGCTGGGATTACAGATGTGAGCCACCATGACTAGCCAGGAGATCAGTTTCAAGGTTTCCACAGAGCAAGAGCTTTGGTGAGCTTCTGATTGTAAACTTGGGAACAAATAGAACCTTTAACTTTCCTCAGGAACCCATGCAGCAGTAGATAAAGAGGCAAGAACTTGAGGAAATAAGCCTCAGCTCAGGAATGTTAATGAGAAAGAAACTCTGGAACAATGACCAAAAGGTATAAATAAGGGATAAACTGCTTAACACATTCTAAAGAAATGTGTATTCAGGAACTGAGTAGTAGAGAATGTAGAAGTTATTTATTTATTCATATGAGACTGAGTCTCACTTTATTGCCCAGGCTAGAGCACAGTGGCACAATCTTGGCTCACTGCAACCTCCACCTCCCGGGTTAAAGCGATTCTGGTGCCTCAGTCTCCCAAGTGGCTGCGATTACAGGCACCCGCCATCACCATGTCCAGCTAATTTTTGTATTTTTAGTAGAGACGGGATTTTACCATGTTGGCCAGGCTGGTCTCGAACTCCTGATCTCAAGTGATCCGCCCGCCTCGGCCTCCCAAAGTGTTGGGATTATAGGCATGAGCCACGGCACCTGGCCAGAATGTAGAAGTTATTTTATTAAGCTTTTCTAGAGGTTGTAAAATTTTAATGCTAGGTCTTTAGAAAGTCCTTTTTCTTCTCTTTTTTTAAGGTGGAAGATTTGGTTATTTTTAATTTTTTTTTAATTTTTTTTGAGACGGAGTCTCACTCTGTTGCCCATGCTGGAGTGCAGTGGCGTGATCTCGGCTCACTGCAACCTCTGCCTCCCAGGTTCAAGCAATTCTCTGCCTCAGCCTCCCAAGTAGCTAGGATTATAGGTGCCCATCACCATGCCCAACTAATTTTTTTGTATTTTTAGTAGAGACAGGGTTTCACCATCTTGGCCAGATTGGTCTTGAACTCCTGACCTCGTGATCCACCCACCTCGGTCTCCCAAAGTGTTGGGATTACAGGCGTGAGCCACCATGCCCGGCTGCTGATTTGGTTATTAATTTGAGATCTTTCTTCCTTTTAAACATAGGCATTTATAGCCATACATTGCCCTCTGAGCATTGTTTTAGCTGCATCTTACAAGTTTTGGTGTACTGCATTTTCCATCTCAAAGCATTTTCTAATTTTCCTTGTTATTTCTTCTCTGATCCACTGATTATTTAGGAGTTTTTTGGTTTTGTTTGTTTTTTGTTTGTTTGTATTTTGTTGAGACAGAGTCTTGCTCTGTCACCCAGGTTGGAGTGCAGTGGCACAATCTTGGCTCACTGGAACCTCCACCTCCCGAGTTCAAGGTATTCTCCTGCCTCAGCCTCCCGAGTAGCTGGAATTATGGGTGCTCGTTACCACCCAGCTAATTTTTGTATTTTTAGTAGAGATGGGGTTTCACCATATTGGCCAGGCTGGTCTCGAACTCCTGACCTCAAGTGATCTGCCTGCCTCAGCCTCCAAAAGTACTGGGATTATAGGCGTGAGCCACTGCACCTAGCCTAGGAGTAATTTTTACATATTTGTGAATTTCTCAAATTTCCTTCTGTCATTGATTTCTAATTTAATTACATTATAGTTAGAAAGCATACTCTATGATTTTGATTCCTTTATCTTGAGTCTTATTTTATGGCTTAGCATATGGTCTATCCTGAAGAATGTTCCATTTGTGCTTGAGATGAATGTACTTGGCTGCTGTTGGGATATTTTAAAATCAATTTTAGACCAGGTGTGGTGGCTTACACCTGTAATTGTAGCACTTTGGGAGGTTGAGGTGGGTGGATCACCTGAGGTCAGGAGTTTGAGACCAGCCTGACCAACATGGCGAAACCCCATTTCTACTAAAAATACAAAATTAGCCTGGCACGGTGGTGTGTACCTGTAATCCCAGCTATTCGGGAGGCTGAGGCAGGAGAATTGCTTGGATCTGGGAGGCAGAGGTTGCAGTGAGCTGAGATCGTGCCATTGCACTCCAGCCTGGGCAACAAGAACAAAACTCTGCCTCAAAAATAAATAAATAACTAACTAACTAACTAACTAACTAACTAACTAACTAATTTTAAAGTACAGAGGTACCTGGAATCAAACACATTCTCATCTCCTTCACTTTATCCATTGTTGAATTGGAAGAAGAACAGTTGCCATCATCTCTTTCTTTCCCTGTGTGTGTGTGTATATATATATATGAGTATATATATGTGTGTGTATGTGTATATATACGTGTGTGTATACATACTGTGTGTGTATATATATCGTGTGTATATACACACCAGTAATATATACGTACACACAGAAATAGATAAGACATTTATATATATATATATATATATATATACTATGTGTGTAAATATATACACACACCTCTTTCTGTGTGTGTATATATATATACACACACTATACACACACACATCTAATGTACCCTATATATATATGATTTCTGTGTGTGTGTATGTGTATGTGTGTATAATTTCTGCAGCATGGAGATATTTTATGTGATTTTGAGAATAAAGCAGCATAAAGTAACAGAAATAGCAAAGATTTAAATGTTCCAGTTCTAACTCTTTAACACAAGTATCATGGCAAATCCTAGAAAATCAGAAGAGTGGTTTTGGATTCCAAAGTTCCCTTCTAATGTTAAAATGGTAGGCAATTACTTACCTTCTCCACCTCTCACTTAGTCTCTATTAACCAAGGTCATAATATTACCAGCTTCTTAAGCGTCTTGTAAATTATGAATTTTTTGATCAAATAAGAAATAACATGAAAATTATTTAGCACAGTGTTTGGTACATAATGATTATTTAGTGAATGTCAGTTGTTTTTAATATAGAACTACAGGTCAGGTGCGGTGGCTCATGCCTATAATCTTAGCACTTTGGGAGGCCGAGGTGGGAGGATTTCTTGAGCCCACGAGTTCAGCCTGGGCAACGTGGCAACATAGGAAGATCCCATCTCTACAAAAAATGCAAAAAAAAAAAAAAAAAAAAAAAAAAAAAAAAAAATCACCCAGGTGGGGTGGTGTGTTCTGTAGTCCCAGCTACTTGGGGGAGGGAGGTGAAAAGAATGCTTCAGCCCGGGAGGTTGAGGGTATAGTGAGCCATGATCACAACACTGCACTCCAGCCTGGGCCACAGAGCAAGATCCTGTTCCCCACAAAAGAAAAGAAAAAAGAAAAGAAAAGAAAAGAAAAGAAAAGACCCCAGGTTGGGCACAAGGGCTCATGTCTGTAATCCCAGCACTTTGGGAGGCCAAGGCAGGTGAATCACGTGAGGTCAGGAGTTCGAGACCAGCCGGGCCAACATAGTGAAACCCTGTCTCTACCAAAAATACAAAAATTAGCCAGGCATGGTGGTGGGCATCTGTAATCCCAGCTACTTGGGAAGCAGAGTCAGGAGAACTGCTTGAACCCAGGAGGTGGACTTTTTTTTGAGACGGAGTTTCGCTCTTATTGCCCAGACTGGAGTGCAATGGCATGATCTCGGCTCACTGCAACCTCCGCCTCCCAGGTTCAAGTGATTCTCTTGCCTCAGCCTGAGTAGCTGGGATTACAGGCATGCACCACCATGCCCAGGTGATTTTGTATTTTTAGTAGAGACGGGGTTTCTCCATATTGGTCAGGCTGGTCTGGAACTCCCGACTGCAGGTGATCCGCTGGCCTTGGCATCCCAAAGTGCTAGGATTACAGGCATGAGCCACCGCGCCCGGCCGAGGCAGAGGTTTCAGTGAGCTGAAATTGTGCCACTGCACTCCAGCCTGGATGACAGACCAAGACTCTGTCTCAACAACAACAACAACAAACCCAAAAAACAAACAAAAAACAAAGATATAGAACGGCAATGACTACTAATAGAGAAGGGTTTTACCAGTCCTTTTCTTCTCTACAGTAAAAGAAATAGGGAATTCTTTCTCACAGTGCTGTAGGGTTTTCAAAACCGTGCCTTCATGTTGCTTCCTTGGTCTAAATGAAAGGAACAGAGTGTCTTAATTCTGGCTGGGTGCGGTGGCTCACATTTGCAATCCCAGCATTTTGGGAGGCTGAGGCGGGGGCATCACCTGAGGTCAGGAGTTCGAGACCAGCCTAGCCAACGTGGTGAAACCCCATCTCTACTAAAAATACAAAAATTAGCCAGTAAAAATATAAATATAAAAATATAAAAAGTTAGCCAGGATTACTTGTGCCTGTAATCCCAACTACTGGGGAGGCTGAGGTGAGAGAATCACTGGAACCCGGGAGGCAGAGGCTGCAGTGAGCTCACTACCACACTCCAGCCTGGGTGACACAGCAAGACCCCATCTCAAAAAAAAAAAAAAAAAAAAAAAAAAAAATATCTTATTTCTGAGAGGTAAAGTTGTTGTTTGTTTGTTTGACCAGGCCCCTAAGCTTATTCTAGTGCACCTAAAAAAGATTGGACCACCTGGTTAGGATATTACGGAGGGGAAAGAGCATCTGATGGGCACAGGAAAGTCAGAGTCGATAACCTTTAACATCCTTCCAACCCTGAGATTACCAAGGTGGACAATAGAGGCTATGAAAATGAGTATTAGCATAAATCATCTTGTGAATCTGATCATACTAATGAAAGGACACATTAATCAATTTATTTCTTGGTACTATACTCAGGTTTTTAGCCTTCCATATTCAGTTTACTAAATCACTTCTGACAGCATGTTATGGTAATGTAGTCATAGAAAAGAGTTAATTCATTTCTACCCAAAAGCAATTTACTGCCTCTCAAGTATAGAATAGGAGCTGCAGTGTGTTGCTAAACTGATACCCATGCATCAGTGGAAACAGGCCCTAGGCATTGAAGGTTTCCTTCCTCACTAACATCTTGACAACATTATCTGCTCCTAAAAATCTCCACCAAATTATTTGTTGGTGGGGCAGGATGGGGGTGGCTAGTGCTCACAGGCACCCTGTAAATTTATTCTGATTTAAAAGTTGAGACCTTTTGACCCAAGATAGCATCCTGAATTAATGTTTGCTTCTCAGGCCCTCCTAATACAGGTTGACCTGATACTCAAAGGCTTCTTACGTTTGTATCATTTTCAGCCATAAAACTCCAGAGAACCCGGAAAGGCGTTTTTTTTTTTTTGTTTTTTGTTTTTGTTTTTTTTTTGAGATGGAGTCTCGCTCCTATCTTGCAGGCTAGAGTGCAGTGGCGTGATCTCGGCTCACCGCAACCGCCACTTCCCAGGTTCAAGAGATTTTCCTTCCTCAGCCTCCCGAGTAGCTGGGATTACAGGCATATGCCACCGTGCCCGGCTAATTTTTGTATTTTTTAGTAGAGATGAGGTTTCACCATTTTGGCCAGGCTGGTCTCAAACTCCTGACCACAAGTGATCCACCCACCTCAGCCTCCCAAAGTGCTGGGACTACAGGTGTGAGCCACCAGACCAACGAAAGGCTTTTAATGATATCAGGATATCTAATTCTTGTAGCACCAATAAATGAAAAAAAAAAAAAATTATTCTCTAAAATAATTACAAAAAAAAAATCTTTGTAATGTTAGAGTGTCCCCTCCCCTATTTTATACATCTCCTGCAACTGGCTATAGTTTAAACTTCACCTTTCTCTATAATATAAGGCTTAACAGAAAAGAGAAGTTCATTTTGTTCCCGACTGTTTCCCAACACCTTCAACAGTGCTGGGCATAGAGTGAGTGCTCAGTTGGTATTTATTGAATAAATTCCCTCCTTTAACTCAGAAACATTTACACAAAGTTTAAAGTATTTTTAAATGCTTGCAAAATTGTCTGGCATGCTTTTATTTGTGAAGGAATTAATGATATTGTTAACGAAGAGAAACATAACCTAACGGCTATCTAACAAAACTTACAGAATCATTTAAAATGAGTCTTTCGGGCCTTCCTGAAGTACGTCGGCCGGAAGGAAGGAAAGGAAAGGAAAGAAAGAGGAAAGAAAGAAGGAGGGAGGGAGGCGAGGAGAGGGGGAGGGAGCGGAGAGAAGGAGGAGAAGGACGGAAGGAAGGAAGGAAGGAAGGAAGAAGGAAGAATTCCTTCCTTCCTTCCTTCCTTCCTTCCTTCCTTCCTCGTTCTTTCTCTCCCTCTCCCCTCCCCTCCCCTCTTCTTCCCCTCTCTCTCCTCCTTCTCATCCTTCTGGCTCTGTTCAGGCTGGAATGCAGTGGCATGATCATAGCTCACTGTAGCCTCTACCTCCCAGGCTCAAGTGATCCTCCCACCTTAGACTCCTGAGTAGCTGGGACCACAGATGCATGCTACCATGTCAGGCCACACTAATTTTTAAAAAACATTTTTTTGTAGAGATAGGGTCTTGCCATGTTGCCCGGGCTGGTCTCTAACTCCTGGGCCCAAACAATCCTCCTGCCTCAGCCTCCCAAAGTGCTGGGATTACAAGTGTGAGCTACCGCACCAAATTAAAGTGAGAAATGCCATGCGAAAAATTATAATAAGGCCAGGCACAGTAGCTCACGCCTATAATCCCAGAACTTCGGGAGGCTGTGTGGCGGGCAGATCACCCAAGGTCAGGAGTTCAAGACCAGCCTGGCCAACATGATGACACCCCGTCTCCACTGAGAAAAAAAAAATACAAAATTAGCTGGGCATAATGGTGGGTGCCTGTAATTTCCAGCTACTAGGGAGGCTGAGGCAGGAGAATTGCTTGAACCCAGGAGGTAGAGGTTGCAGTGAGCCAAGATCACATCACTGGACTCCAGCCTGGGTAACAGAGCTAGACTCCATCTTAAAAACAAAAAATTATAATAAAATTAATTGCAAATCAATAATTCATTCTATTCTATTTTAATGAATGCTATTTCCCTTAAAACTTGCAAATTATAGCCATGTACTAATTTTTACCAAGAGTAGTGGTATTTTGTTAACATCAATGCTTCGATAAGGTCCACCAGATAAAATATTAATATATTTTTTTTAAGAGATGGGAGTCTCGCCCTGTCACCCAGGCTGGAGTGCAGTGGCACAATCTCAGCTCACTGCAACCTCTGCCTCCCAGGTTTCAAGCAATTCTCCTGCCTCAGCCTCCTAAGTAGCTGGGACCACAGGCGCACGCTGTTACGCCCGGCTAATTTCTTTTGTATTTAGTGGAGAGGGTGTTTCATCATGTTGCTAGGCTGGTCTCGAACTCCTGAGCTCAGGCAATCCACCCGCCTTGGCTTCCCAAAGTGCTACAGGCGTGAGCCACCGCACCCTGCCAATAATTTTTTAGTATACATATATATCCCAAATATTGCATAGGATGTATGTATGTTAAAAATATTCATTATTTACATAAAATCCAAATTTAACTAGATGTCCTATGTATTTTTTTTTACAATCCTACCTAGCTTCAAAGTTAGTATCATTGTTCTCATCTTAAAGTGTTGCCACAGTCAAATAAAGTTTGCTTAATACATAAACCTGTCACTGTCTTTATACACAATGTCTTTAGTCTAAGCTATTTTACCATCCTCTTCCTTTAGGAAAATAAACAAACGAAAGAGGAAAGTGACTTCCCCAGTGATGGCCCTGGTGCGACCCTCTCCACAGGCCTCTCTTTTGTAGCTCTGGAAGGTCGGCTGCTCCCCGCGACAGCGTGCACCATGCCCAGAGTCCTCCCTCTCTGTGCTGAATTAACCATAGTTCACATGACAGACTCTTCAGGGTGCTCTTCCAGAAGTTTTCTTCCCACTCCTGGAAGAGCAGCAGCCCTCTCCCTATGGAAATACTAGAAATTTTAATAATGCAACAGTAAAGAGATTCTCTCCCCCGAAGCCCTTTCTCTCCTTAGGTTAACCCCATGCCGAGGTAAAGCATCCACAGCTGCCGCCCTTTGGCTCTTGGCCTTTGCTTTCACAAGCATGACAATGTGTGGTTTCGATATTTTGCTAAATTCCCCAAATCCTTTAAACAAGGAGCAACAGTCAGGGCAGAGTAGTAAACTACATCGGACTTGTGTATCCTCCATGCCAGCTCCTTCTCATTAAATGCTCTAGGAGGAGAAACCCTTGTCCTTGACCCCTTTCTCCAAACTGCCACAACCAAAGGGATTTTGAACATGTGCCCACGTATGTGGAATACTCTAGATAAACAAGTTTAGGGAGACTGCAGGTCCCAGCATGCTGCGTTTTGAGTCCGACACAGCAGCATTTAGAGCCAAGTATCCTTGAGTCAATCACTCAATTCTATTGAGCCTCAGTTTTCTCATCTATAAAATGGGCTATGAATACAACGAATCCCATAAAGTTACATGAGATATTGTTGTAATTATCTCCAGGAACATAGTAACTGCTAAGTGCTACTACTTTAAATATAAAAAAATAAAATATATACTTAAAAATAATACACAAGGGCCTGGTGTGTTGGCTTATGCCTGTAATCCCAGCACTTTGGGAGGTGAATCACTTGAGGTCAGGAGTTTGAGACCAGCCTGGCCAACACTGTGAAACCCTGTCTCTACTAAAAATACAAAATTAGCTGGGTGTGGTGGCATGCTCCTGTAATCCCAGCTGCTTGGGAGGCTGAGGCAAGAGAATCACTTGAACCTGGGGGTGGAAGTTGCAGTGAGCTGAGATAGCGCCATGCACTGCAACCTGGGTGACAGAGTAAAACTCTGTCTCAAAACAATAACAACAACAACAACAACAACAAAACAACAAAACAACAAAAACCAAAAACCACAAATATCCCATAGAAATTTGCTTTTTAACAAGTATTCCCTCCTTTAAAGTAACAATGATTTCCAACAGGTTTTGTTGGTAACTCACAAAAGGTTGTAATAAAAGTCAATACATATAAGAAGTGGTATTAGAATAATATGTAACTTTGCTTCATTGTTTGGAAAATGCTAACTCTCTATTGGACTAGTGCAAAGGATAGAATACAGACTGTCGGAATATTGAAAATTAACAATTCACTAAGGGGCAAGGTGTGGGCAATACAGCGGTTGTCCCCACCCACCAGGTGAAGTGCTGGATTCTGTCAACACACAGCCCTTCTTTGTGCTGGGGTCTGAAGGAGAGAGGCATGGCGGGGAAACAATTCTGCACTGTTCTTCAGCCCAACTGCACTTCCTCAGACAGGGGACAGTGCTCTTCTGCTGGAGCTGTGCTGCCATACGCCACCGTCAGTTTAAACTGAATGTATCACAGGCGGCCAAGCTAACTCTCTGCCCTGTCGGATTGTCACCCGGTTGATCAGTAATCAAAAGAGAGCTGGAAGAGTTCTTATTAGTAACCACTTATTTCTGTTTTTCTCCATTACTCCCTCTCTCCAAGGGAGAAGAAGCTGAGTTAAGAACAGAATCAGAATCTGGATTCTGCTCACCCAAAGAATAATGCATCCATTCTGTTCAGAAAATGCCTTGATTGTTTGATTGTTTACTTCAGCTCTTCTCTGAAGGAGAGTATCAGAATTTTGGGGACAAAGCAAAAAACTGGAAGAGAGAGAGATAAAGTATGCACGTGTGTGTGCAAACAGAGAACTCCTTTCTCTAAGTGTTGAAAATGCCTCTGTAATGAGCCTGCCCACCCAACTGCGGCATCAAGACTAGGGTTATTTTTCCCCCAAAGCTACATTGAAACCACCTAAAAGTGGGTAGCCAGGAATGCCGGTACTCATTTACTTCATTATCAGGGGCTCAGTTTACTCATCTATAAAATGAGGACATTGTATTAGACAGGTGTGTGTATGGGTGTGTGTGTGTGTGTGTGTGTGTGTGTGTGAGAGAGAGAGAGAGAGAGAGAGAGAGAAAAAGAGAGAGAGGGAGAGAAAGAAAATAAGAATAAGTCTTTTTTTTTTTTTTTTTTTTTCTGAGACGGAGTCTCGCTCTGTCCACCAGGCTGGAGTGCAGTGGCACGATCTCGGCTCACTGCAAGCTCCACCTCCCGGGTTTCACGCCATTCTCCTGCCTCAGCCTCCTGAGTAGGTGGGACTACAGGCGCCCCGCCAGCATGCCTGGCTAATTTTTTGTATTTTTAGTAGAGACGGGGTTTCACCATGTTAGCCAGGATGGTCTCAATCTCCTGACCTCATGATCCACCCGCCTCGGCCTCCCAAGTGCTGGGATTACAGGCGTGAGCCACCGTTGCCCAGCTGAATAAGTCTTACTAGTACAAAAGACTTACTAGGCATCCGTTAATTTTTCTTTGCCTATTTCAAAAGTGGGAACTAGATTCAATTCTGTGCATTTTCATGAAATGGCTGTGCCAGTGGTTTTTTAACTCCCATTATTTGGAAAAGGCAGATGTCAATATAGAGCACAGGGAGTGGAGACTAGGAATACCCTACTGAGCCGTTGAACCCCTTTAGAAGAAAACTCAGCACTTTTTCCAAGTTCTTTTTTCCATCCAATAAGATATAAGGGCAACTCGAAATTTTAAGATATTTTTTGCTCCCCTCTCCTTTCTCCTTATGATTAAGACCTTGGGATCTGATCCACAGGCTGAGGGTCACAACCCCACAATGCCATTTATCAAGTGTTATTTAAAATGTGGGGCATTAGCAATTCCAGGCCTCACATAGGCTTTTCTGTGTAGGAAAAATAATAAATAGAACAGTAGCAACTATGTATCATGTACTTAGTTATGTTCCAGGCAGGGTGCTAAGCAAGTGTTTCACCAGTTGCTCCTTAATCTTCCTACCTCCTGGTGAGAAAGGGCCTATTACTATCATTTCCTATTTGGACTTCTTCTGGTGAGAAAGGATCTATATCATCCATTCCTATGAGAGGTTCAGTCGTTTTGTTCAGAGTCTCAAAGCTAGTAAGGAAAGGGTCCAGGATTTGTACCACTCTGACCCTGAAGTCTGTGTTCTCAACCGTTCCTGGATTCTGCAATGGTCTCCATTTCGACTGCTGATCCTGTGACAGTTTCTTGGCTGTGTAGCCTCATTTGAATTCTTGTCTGCCTTCTTTTGTGGCCAGTAACACATCTGCAAAGCCACTTGTGGCCATGGAATCGATTTTTTGTGTGTGCAAATCAAGCATACTACTTTAGAGATGTGCAAATGACCAGGGCTACTTGAGCATCTGTGGGTGGCGGGGCCAGCCCAGGTGTGGAGACAACAGTCACGTGGTGCTTTCAGAGAATAGATTCCCTTTGCCTCCCCAGATCCACGCCAAGGTCTCAACTGCAATTCACAGGCTTTTTCATGAAACAGTTCAGCCATCCAAATTAGGCCAATGACTATTTCTCAGATTTCTCTTGCTCCCTTGAGAAATGTTATGCTCAAAGAGTGTATTGGAATAAGAAATATTTCCTAAGTTCCAGTGAGAGACTAGAACCTTTGCTTTTCTTCCTCCCGGGACAGCTGGCATAGTTATTCTAAGGTAAGGACTACAACAGCATCCTAGACAGAATCTGGAATACTGTTGTCCCCTGGGGAAAGCTCTAGCTAATGGCTTCTCCTAGGATTTCAACTCACAGCACCTCTTGAGCAGGCTTAAAGGGCGCTAGCATGTGGGTTGTAGAAAATTTAGATCCTGGCATCAGTGGCATAAACAAGATTTCTCCAATTCCCCTCCCCCTCCCACTGGAGACTAGCTGAGTCCCTGGCTCCGGCTCTGCCCATGCTGCCTGGGAAAGTACAGCTGTCAAGAAGGCAGGTGGAAAGCCTCCACACACAGTGCTGCCCAGTGTCCAGGGCCAAGCAAGTGGCGCCAGTCCAGTGCCATCTCCAAAACCTGTGGGATGCAATCACTCCACTTTCATTCAGGAGGGAAGAATAAGCAAACAGTTCAAGGATACCTCCTCACATTAGGCATGTATCTGACAGAACTGCAAACCAATTGGAGATGTTTCACTGGCTGCTGATTCCTGGCTGCACGCAAGGAGCCAAGCCTGAGGAGAAAAAGGGCAACATCTTTGCTCAGCGCTAGTCTGGAGTGCTCTGGTCCTGAGGACATCTAGAGGGGCATTCCCAGCACCACTGAGCACCTACATGGTTTGGATCATTTAGGGCATGCAGATTGCTCTGTGGCCACTATATCCAGGTTAAATGAGGGCTTTAAGATTATTACAGATCATGATATCATGGTAGATCTTATACACCTTTCTGGGCTGCTGTTGATTCCCATAGACCCTTTTTTTTTTTCTTTTTGAGATGGAGTCTCACTCTGTTGCCCAGGCTGGAGTGCAGTGGTGGTGTGATCTCGGCTCATTGCAACCTCCAACTCCTGGGTTCAAGTGATTCTCCTGCCTCAGCCTCCTGAGTAGCTGGGATTACAGGGACACGCCACCACGCCTGGCTAATTTTGTAGAGACGGGTTTCGTCATGTTGGCCAGGTTGGTCTCAAACTCCAGACCTCAGGTGATCTGCCCACCTCGGCCTCTCAAAGTACTGGGATTATACGCGTGAGCCACTGTGCCCGGCCCTGATTCACATAGACCTTTTAAAGCCTGGCATTGAACCTATGATCAATGGAATTCACATGCCACTTCCCTTGCTCTGCCCTGATGCTAGTTTGCTGGAGAGGGGAACTGAGTTGCCAAGGTACAGCTCTGGCTCTAGCCACATGTGGAGCATCTGAGTCCCCATGAAAGTCAGTGTTTGAGTAACATGCCCTTTACACCCCTCTTCCTAGGGCAGAGCCTTCTCAAGGCTATTTTTTGAGGTGTAGAGCCCTACAGGCCAGTGCATTTCTATAAGTGCGTAGAAGAGACTGAAGGCAGAGTGTTGCTAATATCTGTAATAATAGCCATATCCCCAAAACAATCCCATTTCTGTGGAAGGCTCCATTAGTCCATATCCCAGGATAAAGCAGGTAGGGCCTGGGATTGTCGGGAGCCCCTAGGCAAATGTGTCACCTTCTGCCCACGTGGATCGCAGGCAAGCTCAGAGCTCAGGGCAGACGGTGGTTTAAATACTTAAAAAAATGAATTGGATGAACATCCAAATGGGATGGTTTAGTTATATAGCTTCCTAAGGCAGGAAATAACACTAAACTATTTCTCCCAGCTGCATCATTCTGTGAAAAGATCATCACAGAAGACAACTCTGTCTACTTTCTAATCTCAAGTAACCCTGAAAAACACTTCCTTAAGTACATTTGACAAAGTTAGTTCCTTTCTGTTCCATATTCAGGCGTTTTTCTTCCTGAATTCCTTTGCCTGATTTTGCTACCAGTGTTAAAGATGCTAGCCCCTCTTTCCGAGGAGGACCTTAAAATAACCAAATGCTTTTAAGTACTAGTATCTATTTTCCTTGGCTCTAAGCTCTTCCTTCTTCTTTTCCAAGTCTGGATTTTTGGGTTCTTTTTCTTTAACCTTATCCCCAGTACCCCCTGGGAAACCAGCAACAACAAGAATAACAATGACAATAAATACCTTATACCCCAAGCTATGGCTTTCTTATTCTTTTTTTTTTTTTTTTGAGACGGAGTCTGGCTCTGTTGCCCAGGCTGGAGTGCAGTGGCCGGATCTCAGCTCACTGCAAGCTCCGCCTCCTGGGTTCACGCCATTCTCCTGCCTCAGCCTCCTGAGTAGCTGGGACTACAGGCGCCTGCCAATACGCCCGGCTAGTTTTTGTATTTTTTTTTTTTTTTTTTTTTTTAGTAGAGACAGGGTCTCACCATGTTAGCCAGGATGGTCTCGATCTCCTGACCTCGTGATCTGCCCGTCTCGGCCTCCCAAAGTGCTGGGATTACAGGCTTGAGCCACTGCGCCTGGCCTGGCTTTCTTATTCTTATTTTTTATTTTGGTTTCATTTGACTTAAAAGAGTATTTCTTGTTTTAAAAAAGTCTCTGAGTCATAAATACACTGTTTTTGTTTTGTTGTTGCTGTTGTTTGTTTTTTTATTTTTTGATAGTCTGTCACCCAGGCTAGAGTGCAGTGGTATGATCACAACTCAATGCAGCATTGACCTCCTAGGCTCAAATGATCCACCCACCTCAGTCTCCCAAGCTGTTGGGACTACAGGCGTTATGTCACCAGGTCCAGCTAATTTTTTAAATATTTTTTGTAGAGACAGAGTTTCGCCATGTTGGCCAGGCTGGTCTTGAACTCGTGACCTCAAGTGATCTGCTGACCTTGGCATCTCAAAGTGCTGGGATTACAGGCATGAGCCACTGTGCCCGGCCATCCCACACTTATTAAAAGCTATTCTTTTAAAAATTTTAAATTGACACATAATAATTGAATATACTTATGGGGTACATGTGATATTTCAATACCTGCTTACTAAGTGTAATGATCAAATCAGGGCAATTAGCATATCTGTCACCTCAAACCTTTATCATTTCAAAGTTTGATATTCCTTTTTAATGGATTTTGTCTGAAGCAAGAATGAGCAAATAATCAACTGCCTGATTTTTGCCATGTCCTAATTGCCCAATATGGCCGGGTGCAGTGGCTCACGCCTGTAATCCCAGCACTTTGGGAGGCTGGGGCGGGCATAACGAGGTCAGGAGTTCAAGACCAGTCTGGCCAATATGGTGAAACCCCGTCTCTACTAAAAATACAAAAATTAGCTGGGCATGGTGTCATGCACGTGTAGTCCCAGCTACTCAGGAGGCTGAGAAGAAGAATCGCTTGAACCTAGGAGGCCAGCGGTTGCAGTGAGCTGAGATCGTGCCACTGCACACCAGCCTGGGTGACAGAGCGAGACTCTACTTTACCTCAAAAAAATTGCCTAAGATATGATGGTGATGCCTCCCTGTGGATAAAACAAACTGTAGGAACAATGCCCCTTATTTATCAGTCTGTGGCCCCTCATTTCCCTAAGTACAAATGCTTTGACATTATAAACTTTTTAAAAAGTTGTAGGCAAATGGCCAATTCATATGTATTATGAACGAAGTGGGAAGCCAGGGCACACATGTGTTGTGTTTACAGATGCCATTAAATAAAATCTAAGAAATTAAATTCATCTGACACATACTTAACAAAGTACATAATCATTATTATGTTGCACGGTAATTAGGCATAAATGGGAAGCAGTCATCATAAACATAATTGGTATGACTTTACACAGTCAAATCGTGAGGTTTCCTCTGCTCATGTTTAGTTTCCTAAGATCTACAGTGGGTACCAATGTGGACGGTGTCTTCTGACTACATATGTCATCATCATTGTACGTGCTGACTGGCACAAGGCTCCTCCACCCATTCCCTCAACTGTTAGAATTTCCTTATCCCCTCTTTCTCCAGTCCCCAGTCTAGCACAGCTGCGTCTTGGATTCCGTCCCTTGTATTTGCACCTTCCAAACCCAAACTCACACCCTAAAGTGGTCCTTGAGCAGCTGCTGAAGCGGTGCTTTTCCCTTTCCTTAGACGTCCTGAATGCTGAAGGCCTGGAAGGGATTGATTCTGGGCTCTGACATTGTGGATGGGAACTGTGTTGAGGTTTCCATTAAAAAGGATGAAATGCAACTGTGGGATGGAGAAGGAAAGGCTTGGGCCTAGGTTGCTAGTAAGTATGGGATCTCTTAGCAAGTGACCCTAGTCATATTGGAGGAAAGAAGAAGGGAAGGAAGGAAGGAAGGAAGGAAGGAAGGAAGGAAGGAAGGAAGGAAGGAGGAAGGAAGGAAGGAGAAAGGAAGAACTCCTTCCTCCTTACCTCCCCCCTCCCTCCTCCTCCCTCTCTCTCTCTCTTTCTCTCTCTCTCTTCCTCTCTTTCACCCTTTCTGAGTTTCGCTCTTGTTGCCCAGGCTGGAGTGCAATGGTGTGATCTGGGTTCACTGCAACCTCTGACCTCCAGGTTCAAGTGATTCTGCTGCCTCAGCCTCCTGAGTAGCTGGGATTATAGGCACCTGCCACCATACCTGGCTAATTTTTCTTATTTTTAGTAGAGATGGGGTTTTACCATATTGGCCAGGTTGGCCTATAACTCCTGACCTCAGGTGATCCACCCGCCTCAGCCTCCCAAAGTGCTGGGATTACAGGGTGAGCCATTGCACCCAGTCCCTGTGGGGAATTGATGGTTCCCATCACTGAAGTATCAGGAGTGGGGCCAGGTGCTTGGATGGCCACTGGGGATCTGTGTCTCTCTTTACCTAAGCCCTGCTTTTCTCTGTGCTGATATTATCTTAGCCAGCATTTTTTGTATGGTAGGGAGACAGCCGTCAGCAGCTCTGGGCTTAAATCAATCATCTTAGAAATTATACAGTGAAGCACCTCTTTTCCAATAGTTTCAGCAGAAGTTTTTTTTTTGTTTTTTTGTTTTTTTCTCCTAATTGAAGTGAGCAAGAAGAATTCAGGATAAAATATACCATAGGAGAGATCCATTGGCTCTCAGCCATATCAAGAGCCTTGGCATTTCTTAATAAAGTTAAACATTTTTCTCTTTTGTGATGTAATCTGTGTTTTGCTAAATAGGAATTAAACTATCTTGAACTTTATTCCAAAAAAGTGAGGGAAACCGTCCAAGCAATGATATTACTTCATGGCTCTTAAGTTGCAGAAATTCGGGTTTATTCCAATATCGAGGACACACCGAGACATGTCACATTGTGCTTGCCTCAGTGTGACAAGCACCTGAGCTGCCTGTCCAGGGAATGCAAGTGTGCTGGGGAGGCTGATACTCATGGCCTCCTGGCTCCCAGACCTGACCACATGGGTTGGACCACTAATTTCAAGGTACTCTGAAGATTTTCCAATGGGAGCTGGTAATGTGAGCATGAAAAAGCAACCAGTAGTCACAATGTACTCTTTATGATATTCAACTCTTCAATATGAAAAATATTCAAAAGGACATGGACATCGATCAAACAATATTGTAAAAACACAAATAAAGAGAATCAGCACCCAAATTTCCTAAATCACCTTGCACCTTATTAAAAATAGTGATATTGTGGTTATTTCTGGTTCCTTTGGCTTGGATATCACAGGTAGAAAGGGAAATGTTGGAACAGTGTGAGATGAAATAATGCGAAGAATAAAGCAAGTTAGGTAAGGTGGCTCATGCCTGTAATTCCAGTGCTTTGAGAAGCTGAGGAAGGAGGGAGCTTTGGTGGATCCCAGGAATTCAGGACCAGTCAGGCAAATGGTGAAACCCTGTCTCTAAAAAACAAAACAAACAAGTAGCCAGGCATGGGGCATATGTCCATAATCCCAGCTACTCTGGAGGTTGAGGCAGGAGGATCGCTTGAGCAGGGGCAGTTGAGGCTGCAGTGAACCATGATTTGCACCACTGCCACTCCAGCCTGGGCAAACAGAGCAATACCTTCTCAAAAAAAAAAAAAAAAAAAAAAAAAAAAAAAAAGAAAGAAAAAACATGACATGGAAGAAGGCAGGCATAAAGAAAAGATGCCTTTTATCTCTTTTCATAAAACATAATGAAAATTCTAAGGACTTTTTCTTTTTTTCTCTCTCTTTTTTTGAGACAGGATCTCGCTCTGTTACCCAGGTTGGAGTGCAGTGGCGCGATCTTGGCTCACTGCAAACTCTGCCTCCTGGGTTCATGCCATTCTCCTGCCTCAGCCTCCCGAGTAGCTGGGACTACAGTTGACCGCCACCATGACCGGCTAATTTTTGTATTTTTAATACAGATGGGGTTTCACCGTGTTAGCCAGGATGGTCTAGATCTCCTGGCCTCATGATCTGCCTGCCTCGGCCTCCCATAGTACTGGGATTACAGGCGTGAGCCACTGCGCCCGGCCAAGAACCTTTTTATTAATTCCTAGTTCTCAACTGGGAGAGAGAAGAGAAATTTTCCTCATATATTTGGGAATCAAAGACATAAGGCTAAAGGGTGTTGGTTGTAATCACTGATAAGAACTAAATATGTCATTAACACCGAGATTTCCCTCACGGAAGGCTGGGCACAGTGGCTCACGCCTGTAATCCCAGCACTTTATGAGGCCGAGGTGGGCAGATCAACTGAGGGCAGGAGTTTGAGACCAGCTTGGCCAACATCGTGAAACCTGGTCTCTACTAGGAATAAAAAAATTAACTGGGCGTGATGGCACATGCCTGTAATCCCAGCTACTCAGGAGGCTGAGGCAGGAGTATCGCTTGAACCTGGGAGGCAGAGGTTGCAGTGAGCTGAGATTATGCCACGGCACTCCAGCCTGGGCAACAGAGTGAGACTCTGTCTCAAAACAAAAATAAAAACAAAAACAAAAAACCAAAAAACATTTTCCTCACAGAACTCATGGCTGTCATTTGTGTTCACAGTGGCTATACAACATGTGTATGCTGTCAGGGTACAAATGCAATCACTCTCTGGTTATTTATCAAAGGGGACCGCATCCCCTTCCCCTGTTCCTCAACACACAAAGCTCATTGCACTTCTTTTTAGATTCCTGTGTTTCAAATGTTCTCCAAGTCCAACAGCCTTATCAGTAACAATTGTCTATGTCTCTAAGGTTAATCGGGCTTAAAAAGAAACCTTTGCCTAAAAGCCAGCTCCAACTTACTTTTCCGTGGCAGAGGCATTGGTTACCGTGAAGATCTCTGTTGTTCCCTGACCAGACAAATCCACCAGAGATGCCTGAGGGGCAGACCCTTCCTCTGACCACTTCACTGCCTTTTACCCCAAAGTCAACAGGAAAGGAAAGTAGTGACAAAAATGAGGTTAGAGGCTGTAGGCTGGAGATCGTGAGGCATTTGAAGTTAGGTAGGCTCACGCCTTTCCACAGGAAGGGAGCAATGGGGTGTTGGCAGCAAGTGTGCCATTCTCCCCACCCTGAGTCAACACTGGCCATCCCTCCCTTCTCTTTTCTTGCCTTCCATCAACTCAAAGTATAAAATGCTTCTCAGTTATGGATTGTGAGGTGACCTGGGCTGGGAATGAAAACAAACCATCCCTTGAAACTGATGTTGTTTTAGTGCTTTGTTTTGTTTGTTTTTGCACACTAAAAAAGAAAAAGGGATCCTAGCTACTCGGGAGGCTGAGGCAGGAGAATTGCTTGAACCTGGGAGGCAGAGGTTGTGGTGAGCCAAGATCATGCCATTGCACTCCGGCCTGGGCAACAAGAGCGAAACTCCGTAACAAAAAAAAAAAAGGAAAAGGGCACAGGCATGCCTGAATTGTGCACCGTGTGGGATTCAGCTGTCTCCACTTTACTGCCTCTCTAGTAACCTAAAGGGTAGGAGGTGAAATCTCTCTGGCCAGTCTTGTCTGGTAACGAGGGTTTGATGTCAATAATTTGGGTGACATGCGGTGTTCACATTTAGAAACACAGACACTGGGGCTAGCTGCTGAAAACCAGGTTGGAAGTGTCAATCTAATTACTACCAGGACATTTTTCTGATCTTAGAGTGGCCTCAGCCTGGAAAGAGTGTGTGTGTGTGTGTGTGTGGTGTGTGTGTGGTGTGTGTGTGTGTATTCCGTGTGTGTCTGTGATGGCTCTAGTGATGGCGTGGTGTTTGCTGAGGTGTAGGAAATGATAGAAGTCACATATTCTTGAAGTCAGGAATAGCAAGCAAGGACCATACATGTGGTAGATAAGAAGTAAAGCAGTGGCAGGATTGTTTATGTTGAGAGGTGGCTTCCTGGTTCATGTACAGATGCATAGATAGTTCAACCCCTTCCTTTGGTTTATTTCTGCATTTTAAATTATATTGAATTTTAGATAGTTGATTTTTACAGACATCTGGGGGCTGTTTCTTTTCAAATCTACATCTTTGGAGACAGCCTGTGTTTCTGCCACTGTCACAGGGTTGCGCTGATTCCTGTGATGCCTCTACTGTAGGAGACGGTAATGAGGGCTCATCGCACAGGCGAATCCCAGGGCTGCTCTGTCATTTACTCTGATTTCTCTAAGTGATTGAAAAGCACACTTGACATACACTCCCTCTTCAGAGATCAAGTTATAATTAAATCCAGGGAAACTCTCTGACAGCTGGGGCCTGGGGGTTTTGAGCTTGGTGCTTATTCTTGCAAAAGCCGACAGCTATAGCTTATGTCCCACTGCCACATGCACGGCCATTTAGGGCGATGATGAATTGATTGAAACATCTTTTCTTCTGTGTTTGGTGAGAACGAAAGCCCACCAGAAAAGTGGACTTGCTTTGAATACAGATGTAAGCAT
>NW_022143046.1:0-22531 GCF_007565055.1 Rhinopithecus roxellana | reverse complement strand
GGAAGGAAGAAACAAGGAAATTCATGCCCATCTGTGTCCTTTTTTAAAAAAAAAAAAATCTTTTGGAAAGTTTCACCTTCTTGTACTATGATGGAAAGAGGGCCTTCGAATTGTATCTATTCCTGACAGCATTCCTTCTTACAGTGAAACCTGTACCTGGGAATGGGAGCCGGGAGTGCAGGGGAATGTGCAGGGTGCAAGAACAGAAAAGAGCCTTGGGCTCCCCCTAGAGGTCTATGTGCTCCAGTTTGCTTAACCTGGTTTCTGCCTTGTTCTATGACTAAATAGCTACTTTAATAATAGTCTTAGAACTAGAAACCTGCTACACACCTTCCATTCTTTCCCCTTTCCACCAAACCCACATTTAAATTTCCCCCAAAATCCAACTCTGAAGCCATGCCTTGCATACTTCAAGATTTACTGGCAAACTCCTTAGATACCAACTGCCTGCCTGCCTTGACATCTGAGATTATTGATGCTGAATTCTCTCTTATTGCATATTCTCACTAATTACTGTTTTGAAGCCTCCAGAGAGGACTGTTTGCCTAGGTATTGACAGAGATTCTAGATATCAGTTCAGCCTCCTATGCTGGATTTCTTCCCAGCACCTGCTTCAATCTAATTTCAGATTTCTAAAATTCAATCTAATTTC
Source organism: Rhinopithecus roxellana (assembly GCF_007565055.1). Taxonomy (NCBI): domain Eukaryota; kingdom Metazoa; phylum Chordata; class Mammalia; order Primates; family Cercopithecidae; genus Rhinopithecus; species Rhinopithecus roxellana. The sequence goes on along the minus strand of NW_022143046.1, from coordinate 21,879 downwards.
AGATTTCTGTTCTTTCTATACAGCACTGTCCTGTTGCAGTGAATGTGCAAAAACTGACCATGTCCTAAGCTATCTAGCAACCCAATCTTTATGAAGTGTATTTGAGAACTTTGTACACAAATACATTACTTAACTTTGGGATTCTCCATTTAAGGTTATAATCAAATTGCTTCTGCGAAGTATTTTTGGGCTGCTAGATATTTTTGTTGAAAAGAAGTTACTTGTAAAATCTTAAGACAAATTCTGCAAAAATTTTTCCATTAGCATATTGAAAAATGTCACGTTTTCTCTATCAGATTTCATAAACTGACAGCCATTTTATTAAGTTAAATAACATCAGCTTTAATAATGTTTTTATTTGTCAGTCATTAGATTATTGTTCTATATTTATCTTCTTCCTGAGAGCAACAGGAACAATCAGTCCATGTATCTTTTGTCCAGAAAAGTTTCATGTCTTCCAGGATTTTATTGGATATTCTATAATAATTATAATAGCTACTGTGCTTAAAATTTATTGTGAAATTGCTGAATATCGAACACTGTTCTAAGGGCTTTACATAAATTAACTTATTTAATTGTCGTAACAAACCACAGAAGAGGCACTATTGTAGTCCCATTTTATAGAGGAGGGAAATAAAGCAATGAGAAGTTTAGTAACTTCCCATAGTTATACAGCTGGTGGCTGGAGAAGCCAGACTTCAAGTCCCAGGAGTCTGGCTCCAGGGTCTGTACTCCAGTCCTGACTTCTAGACCATGTGGCCCAACTACCCACAAACCAGAAGTATGTGTAATTGGGAACTGCAAGGCCAGGGTCTGATGAAGGTGAGCATAGAGTGCTGGTATGAGGTATATCACAAGCCTTGCTCACCCCCACCTCTGCATTCTCCACACCCAGGAATTAACAAGGAAGAAAATATAATCCCTTTGCACATATGATCATTTAAAAAGTCACATTTTCTGAAGAATATTGTTTTGTCATTTGGATGCATATTTCCACCTCCTACAAATACAGCATTCACTGAAAAACAAAATTACTCTGAATTATTTAAAAGTCCAAAATGTGACTCCTTATCTGATATATCTTGAAACCATAAAATAAGTAGTAGATCAATTATTTTGATCCACACTAAGGCTTTCAGGAGACCAGGCTCAGCATACACGCTTCCCAAAGGGAAAATTCCAGGAAATCTCTGATGCCTTAGAATGCTCTAAACCAGAGGTTGCTCACTCACATACCTGTAGGGTCCAGACAGCCAGGAAGGTAAATGTAATATGTAGATCCTGGGAAGCATAATATAATCAGCAGTGGGGAAACGTGGAAGTAACTGGAGAGGGCACACTTCACCTAAGAACATGCAGAGTTAGTTTGTTAAACACTGAACTAGTCACATAAAATATGGCAGAAATTATAGTCTGCTCTAAATAGAATTGCATAGCAATGTGCTTCTTGGTCCATCCAATCTGACAGTTTATTCCATTTCCTGGAGCACTCCGTTACTGTTTTTACTCTTCCTCTGGCCTCAGCTTAATGCCAATCTCCCAACAAATCTTCTCTGACACCCAGCAGATTGGATTAAGTGACTATGGTATATACTTTCCATTGTAATTTTGTTAAATATAATTTTTATTACAATTTTTTGTTCAGAGCTTGTCTATTAACTATTGATCCCCAGAATATGAGATCCCTGAAGGCAGGAACAGAGTCTGTCTTGTTCACTCTAAATTCATTTAGCCACTCAAAAATAGTTATCACACTCCTATGAAACACCAGGTACTATCATTCTAAAACCAAAATATACCAGTGAGTAGACAGCAGGCAAATTCTCTGTACGTAAGTCTCATTGGTCTTATTTTAGTGGGAAGATGTGGAATGAACGAGTGAATTAATTCATTCATTAATGTGTGCTTTGTTAGATGGTGATAAGAAATGCGGAGTATAAAGTAGTTAAGGCAGAGGGTATGCAGGTTGGCAGTAAGGGTTACTGTTTATAAAGGCTAGCAGAGAAGATCTCTCTAAGAAGGTGACATTTGAGCAAAGACATTAAAGAAATTATGAGTAATACATGAAGCTGTCTGGGGGAGAGCTTTCCAGACAAAAGGAACATTGAGCCCACAAGTTCTTAAGCAGGAAAGTGCTTTGCCTGATTGAGGAACAGCAAAGGGCATTAGTTTTTGGAATATGCTCAGCAAATGAATGAAGTAATTAATGTGTTCTCAAAGACAGAGCTGTTGAGAAGCAAAATATAATCATTTTAATATTACCTTCTCTTCCTTCCCTTATGATAAAAAAATGCCAATAAAGAATGAAATGACAGAAAGATTAGACAAGAGGGGCAGGAGGGATCTAGGTACTATAATACATAATTTAGTAAGGATGATTGCATGATTAACTCACACTTGTTCATTTACATAAAGTCTAAAGTTTGGCATGGCCAAATGATATGTGCAACACAGTGTAGATTTATTTAACACCAGTATATGCACCATTCACCAATATCTAACCCTAATTGTCAGATTATTTGTTTACTTTTGAAAAATTGTGCTTCACCTTTTTTCAAATGTTTCAGGTATAAATCTCAAACATTTATATGTCAATTGGCATTATATATTACTAATTGATCTTTTCTACTTTTCATGTTTCTTATCATTTAAAAATGCATTCGTTACCATGGAAACAATATCACGGAGTAAAGACAAACCTTGGTGACATCCACAAGTGAAATATGAAATCAATTACCATAATGGCTGTGCAATTTACGGTAGTTACTCAGAAAAGGTTTAGGTGATCTAATGTGAAATAAATATTATAGAATGAGTGGGAAGGTGTGGTCACGCATCAGAGTTTCTTTCTCCCACAATCTCAGGTGAATTTTATTATAAGCCACCCTCATAAAATGTATGTCTTATTTCAGATACATTTTTGCCACAGAAATCATCTCAGAAATGGTTCATAGTTTCAGTTGTCCTGAGAAAAGAGTGGCTATGAAACAAAACAGTTGCATTTCCTGTAGCTTTTTCACTGCTCTTCCACTCCAGGATCCTTGCCTCCTTCCAAGCTGCCCCTCATTCTGAAGTGCTGACCTCCTTCCAGTGACTGCTTTGCACAAGATGAGTCTGCCTCAGCTCAGGAGAAGACACAAGGTCAACAACCACTAAGATGGTGAGATTTTAGAGCACCAAGAATGTATCTATATAAAAACATTACCCCTCACCTATGGTTTCTTGTGCATGAAATGCCACCATTTATTTCTGTTTCTTGAGTATCATCTCTCCCCTCAAAAAAAAACCCCTTACAAATTTCAGTTCTGAATTTCAGAAATTTGAGACTAGAATGCATCTCAAAGATCCTCATATATTATGGCTGAGGAAACTTGAACCCTTCAGTGAGGAAATGGCTTTTTTAGGGTCAAATATCAAGTAAGGAGCCAAGCTAAATTAGAGAATGACTATCTCCTAACTCTCAACAATAAACCTGGAGCACTAGGGACCTGGAAGAGGGATGTGGGGAAAGCAGGAGAAATGGTTGCAGATAGTGTATTTGGAATATAATTCCAATGAAATGGAATGAAGATCCAGAGAGATCAAAATGGGAAAGAAGGGAAAACCAATATAAGAATGATTTGTGGGCCAGGCGCGGTGGCTCAAGCCTGTAATCCCAGCACTTTGGGAGGCCGAGATGGGCGGATCACGAGGTCAGGAGTTCGAGACCATCCTGGCTAACACGGTGAAACCCCGTCTCTACTAAAAAATACAAGAAGCTAGCCGGGCGAGGTGGCTGGCGCCTGTAGTCCCAGCTACTTGGGAGGCTGAGGCAGGAGAATGGCGTAAACCCGGGAGGCGGAGCTTGCAGTGAGCTGAGATCCGGCCACTGCACTCCAGCCCGGGCGACAGAGTGAGACTCCGTCTCAAAAAAAAAAAAAGAACGATTTGTGGGTGGTTAAATTTGGAATACTGCACAACAGTGAAAAAAAACAGCCACTAACACTTGCAACAATATAAGTGGACCCTCCAAAATAATATTAAATGCAGGAAATCAGTTCCAAAACAGTATATATAAAATTCAAAAACAAGAGGGTACAAGGTAGACTTGTGAGGTGCTCAAAATAGTATATACCTTGATCTTGGTGGTGGCTGGATGGATGTATATATATGTAAAAATTCATAAAGCTGTATATTTAAGATGTATAAGCTTTTCTATAAGTTATGCCCCAATTTTTAATCTATTTTTTAAAATGTTTTATTGAGTTGGCCAGCTATATTAGTCTGTTTTGCATTGCTATAAAAGAATACTTGAGACTTGGTAATTTATAAAGAAAAGAGATTTATTTCTGGCTCACAGTTCTGCAGGCTGTACAAAAAGCACGGCACCAGCATCTGCTTCTGATGAGGGTCTCAGGAAGCTTTTATTCATGGCAGAAGCTGAAGGGGAAGCAGGTGTGTCACATGTCAAGGGATAGAGCAAAAGAAAGAGGGAGGAAGCTCCAGGCTTTTTAAACAATGTGCTGTCATGTGAATTCACTCTATTAAGAGTAAGAATTCACCTATTACCATGGGGAGAAAACCAAACTATTCACGAGGGATCTGCCCCCATGACCCACACACCTCCCACTAGACCCCGACTCAAACACTGGGGATCACATTTCAACATGAGATTTGGAGGGGACAAACATCCAAACTATATCACCAATACTCCAGCAACTGATGCTAAATTCTGCCAGAAGCTTTAAGGAGTTGTTTAGAATGAATCCTAAAACTGCTTAGTAGGGGCATTAATTCTCCCCACATGAATGAATGCCAAGTGGATCCCCAGGTGTCTGCACCATGGACTCAGAAGCTCCAAAGCAGAAAGCAAGAGATGCAAAATTCAGGCTAGCAAAGAGACTCTGGCAAGGTAAAGATGAACATCTGTGCAGAATTGTTCTCCATGACCATGGCTGGAATCCGAGGTAAGACTGAGAAGATGTGAAGCAATGATCAAGATATGTGTGATGCACATGGACTTCCCATACATGCCAGGGACATTATATTCCAGGTGAATTATACAAATGTCAAGTCTTGGCGGGGTGTAAAAAGGGTGGCCTTAGTGAAAACAGGAGAAAAAGGACAAGGCAACAAAGCTATGCCTCAAATAAAATAGATCCCATTGGTCTTGTAATGCTTTTAATTCATTCCCAATAAGAAAACACATTGTGTGTATATGAGAATGGTTACAAAAGGGAAAGAGGGGTTGCACTGCATTCTCCACAGCCTTTCCTTTCCACAATGAGACACCAGTAGGTCCCTAGATGCATGGAGCAAGATCACTATCAATGGAGGTAAATGGACCAATGAAGAGATGCTTTTAATGACAGTTAGAAAGCCAAGAAAGGGTTTTGGATTAATGTGAAGATCTCTTTATAACCAAATGCCCTGCAGTGCAGACTCTGATATGAAACGTTATTAACTACTTATAAAAGTCCCCTTTGCAGCAAATAACTTTGAGTGCTTTGTAACTTTATTTACAGAAGGGAGGACTGAGGAATGTGGCCCTTAGTAATAAAATTAAGCACATTTATACTCATATATATTAGCTCTCTGAGAGACCCCAATTATATCACTGACTTGACTCTCTATCAGAATTCACCTGCTAAAATAACACTTTGAATTCCCTGTAGTAAAATTTACAATGGGCAGAGAAAGTAACTGAGGCTACATTAATTATACAAACCAGTGTTACAGATGCTGTTGTTGCCTGACTGCAACCAATCTCCGTACACTCCTTCCTCCTTTCTGTCAGGTAGCCCTTTCACAAAGATCATAAATGCCTCAGTCCTGGAGTTGCTCTGTATAGCTCAAACCACACAGAACATTCCACTTTCCAAGCTTCGATTATTGATTCAGGGTGTCACATGACCAAGGTACAGGAAGTATATCCTCTTCTTTGGGACGTTTTCCTGGCTGATCGTAATGGTGAGAAATGAGGCTATCATCTTGCTTACAGCCTGAGGGTGAACCAAAATGTATGGGGAAAAGCAGAGTGGAGCAATTCTCAAGTCCATAGTACCTCTAGACCTAGAGGAGCTGTGTTTTCTGTTGCTTGTTGAGTCATTTATTTTTTCTGTGGTGGTTTTTTTTTTTTTTTTTTTTTGAGACACAGTCTCACTCTGTTGCCCAGGCTGAAGTGCAATGGCATGATCTCGGCTCACTACAACCTCCGCCTCACAAGTTCAAGCCATTCTCCTGCCTCAGCCTCACAAGTAGCTGGGACTACAGGCACGTGCCACAACACCCACCTAATTTTTGTATTTTTAGTAGAGACAAGGTTTCACCATGCTGGCTAGGCTGGACTCAAACTCCTGACCTCAAGTGATCCACCCATCTCAGTCTCCCAAAGTGCTGAGATTACAGGCATGAGCCAACCCACCCGACCCTGTTTCTGTTTTTAATACTCTGAAGCTCCGCTAAAGGCTAGATGAGCCAAATGCCAATGGCCTCGCTGAAACACAAGCCCAACACCCTGGTATTTCCATCCTCTATTGAGGTTCATCATCATTTTCCACAATTCTTGGAGATACATAAGATATTCCCAAGTAAATTAAAATAAAATACATTTCTTCTCAGATAAAGTTACTTGCCTATATGCTCCGGTTTTTTGTGAATTTTGTTACGAATTCCAGCTTCAGAAAGGGCCTCTGATTCTACCTAAATTCATCCCAGATCAGCACTGAGGCCCTAGGGGGTAGCAACATATTTGCCTGGAATTTCATCTCATAATTTTTAATTTAAAAATTAAAAGAATATAAGAAATTTCTTTTTTTATCTATCCATTTAAAAAAACAGAGCAACTAAACACATAAAAACATGATTCTGAGTGAAAATTGTGCTGAAGGAGAAAGAATTGTTCCTTCTTCCTCTCTAAAAGCCTTTCACTCAGGAATTTTTTTAAATGCTAAATTGAAGTGAAACAAAACCCAAACAGCCTCTTAGCAAATCATGTTATAAGGTTCGTATTCAGAACTGTCTAGGCTTTTGCTAAAGAAGAGAGAGAGAGAGAGAGAGAGAGAGAAAGAGAGAACTGCTGCAGACCCTATGTATTGGAGTTGTTTTAACATGGACACTAGTTTTCTGTTTAAAAGACTTAGTAAAACCACTAGCTTTCACATATTTTTATCATGAATCAAAATCTGGTCTTCTACCTTTTTCCTCTGTGCTCTGAAATTCCTAACTCTGCCTTGATATTTTAGTAGAAGAGCAATTCTTGATGTCTTCAGGAGCCCACACACTCTTCCCTCACTTTATGTATTTCTCTATATTATGCCCTTATCTTTGTATCCTATGGCAAGTTAAAAAGGGAATATTTTAAAGTAGATTTTTAGAAAGGAAGTTTTCCTTCGTCAATGATGCGCTTATCCTTTACTTTTTAAAAACTGCTCAATGCAGCGTATCTATCTGCATATTTTAAGAAAGGTATTCTGTACTGTTAAAACTGTGAGTCATTACTGCTTCTATGTGGAGAAAAAATCTAAAATCCTGACATAAATGAACATGTCAGTCATTTTTTCTGTTTTCAACCAATTGTGTAAAATTGGTGAGAGTGATTGATAAGCTAGATTGTCTTTAAAATAAATAATAATTTCACCCTAGAGTTCAGCTTAGAAGGATTTCCTGTCTGACTTCTCAGAGAAAACACAAGCCACAGTTATGGTTAGAATAGACTAGGCTATGCTGCATTAACAAGCAATGCTAAAATCTCAGTGGCTTAAAAACAAAATCAAGGTTTATTTTCCACTCGTGCTACATGTCCGTTGTGGATCAGCCGGGTCTTCTCTGTACTGTTCCCACTCAAGATTCTGGCTAATCAAGAAATCACCATTTGGAACACTGTTAATCATTTTGGCAAAGGAAAAAGGAGAGTGTGGCAGATCACCCAGCGGCTCTAAAGGCTTCAACCTAGAAGATGTTGCCCACATTTCAATGAGCAAAGTAAGTCTCACAGCCACTCCATGAAGGCAGGGAAGTGCGATCCCAAAATGTCCTGAAGAAGAAACCAGAAGGAACTGGTAAATAGCACTAAAGATCACCACACCATCAGATGTAAATTTCTTCTCTTTCCCCCTACAGATCTACAAATTTTCCTCCCCAGCCATCAGCTCAGCCTTCTCTACTCTAACAATAGAAGTCTTTCCTGACTAACCTCCTTTTTTCTCCTCTGTTCCTATTATCTCAGTACCCACTTCTGTGAATTATCCCCTCTCTCCCTCATCTTTAACTCTGTTCTCCTGCACCTTCTCATCAGAATTCATATTTGTTTCTCCTATCTTAAAATGTAAAAACTCACCCTTAATTTTCTTATTTTCATTTATTCCCAACTGACTCTTTGCTTTACTCCTCTCCTTTACAGCCACATAAAAAATATTTTGAGTTTTAATTGCTGTGGGTACATAGTAGGTGTATATATTTGTAAGGTATATAAGATATTTTGATACAGCCATACAAGGGGTAATAATCACATCAGGGTAAATGGGGTATTCATCCCCTGAAGCATTTATCCTCTTTGTGTCAAAATAATCCAATTATACTCTTAAAATAATTAAAACCACATAATTTAGAAGAGCTGTAGACATTCCCACAGGTATTTCTTCAACTCCCATTCATGCCTCAACTCACTGGGTCTGTTTCTATCTTCACCACTTTCATTAAAGTCATCAATAACCCCTTTGTTGTTAAATCCCATGTGTGCATTTTAGTTCTGTTGCTGCATCCTTGACAGGTCTGTCCACTCTCTCCTACTCCTGAAAATGATCTCTTCACTTGGCTTCTCTAGTACTACTTTTTTTACTTTCTTCTTACCTCCCAAGGGGTTCTGTTTCCACTCACTTTGAATGAACCTCATTCTCTACCTGTTCTTGAAATGTTGGTGTTCTCAGGCTCATGCGTGGTCTCCCTTTTTTCATACCCAACCTTATTCTCACCCAACATGGGTGATCTCGACCATTCCTATAACTTCGGTTATCATCTACATGCTGATGACTCCCCATCCAGACTGCAAAGAGCTGACACAATTTCAGTCATCCTGCCTAGGACACTACTCTTTCAGCTCAGCCTGTGTCCATGGAATATTGTCACCTAATTTCTAGATATACCAGTCTTCATTTATGAGAAAATAGTCCTCTTTGAAGTTAAAATTGAAAAGAAAAAATGAAATATAGTATTTTGTCAGCACTTACCTAAATTGTAATAAAATAAACACTAATCTGCGTGTTTATTTGTTTAATATCTCTCTTCCTTTGAGCTGTGAGGAATGTTGTGGAGATTTTGTCTTATTTACCACTGTACCTCTAGAGTCTGGCACAATGGGTTCTCAATAAATAATAGTTAAACATTGATGCAATTTCACTTGGCACCTCTCACCTGAAAGGATTCTCATGCATCCTTTCTGAGGGAGTGTGGTATACCTGATTATATGCAAGTGCATAGGAGTGCAGGACCTACCAAAAGACCTGTCCCATTAAACAAGACCATATGTTGCTGCTCAACTCAGAGAAAAGACAAGCCATGATTATTAATCTGAGTAGACTGGGTTGTGCTGCATTAACAAGCAACCCTAAAATCTCAGTGCCTCAAAACTAACAGGTTTATTTTTGCTCATGCTACATTTCTATTGATGTTCTCTACCAACAGAAGCTGTATGAGAAGGGTTTTGGACTGAATTGTGTCCTCCAAATGTTATATATTGAAGAACTAATCCCCAGTGTAACTGTATTTAGAGGTGAAGCCTTTAAAGAGGTAATGAAGTATAAATAAGGTCACTGGGTAGGGCCCTAATCCAAGAGGACTGGTTTCCTTAAAACAACAGGAAGAGACACAGGTGTGCTGGCACACAGAGAGAAGGCTGTGTGAGGACACAGCAAGAAGGCAGCCATCTGCAGACCAAGGAGAGAAGCCTCAGTAGAAACCAAACCTGCAGGCACCTTGAACTTGGATGACGTCCAGCCTCCAGAACTGTGAGAAAATAATTTTTTCTTGATTGAGCCGCCCAGTCACAATATTTTGTTATGGCAGTCCTGATAAACTAATATAAGAAGCAAAAATGAAGTCACTTATGCCAATAATCCTATTCACCTGGGATGCTGCGCCTGTCCTATGAAGTTTCAAGGACCAATCAGAGGAGAAATTTTCATCCACTGCCAATTGACAAGAATGTGCTGAAGGGCATGGTACATGATTTCACTCTCCAGTGAGACCCAAAGTCATTCCAAACAGTCATTCTTTCTATTAAGACAAGTCTTCTTCGTAGAGTATTGAATTCTACCTGAGTGAGCAATTCACTAGAAGGCAAATGGTACCCAGCATCAGGTCACAGCAGATCTTTAGGAAGAAGGTAGCCCTGGTGGATCCAGATAGTCCTCTCCTTAAAAAAGATCTGAAATACTGCATTTTCTCAGTAGTAGAAGTCACAGAGGCATTTGGCCTTTGGCAGCAGCCCATGTCATCCCTCTCCCAGTCTATCTCCTCCTTACTGGGCTGCCCCTTGTTTCCCCTGACTCTACAGGCTCTGCACGTAGACACACTCCAGGAATGTAAACTGAGGAAATGTTTTAATCTGTCTCACTGACCTCTTCCAGCTCTGGATTAATAGTTATTTTTAATACTAGACTTAGCAGATAACAACTCTGATTCAGGATGAAAAAAAAAAAAAAAAAAATGAATTCTGTCATTTAAAAACCAGTAAGTTTATCAAAAGTCCCATATAGTCTATCACTGTACTTATACCAAAAATATGACAACTTTGCATGTATGTATACTTTACACAAGTCAGAAATATGATTTTAATTATGCCAAAAACAAAACAACACTGTTGATACAGGGTCTTTAATAAAGTTGGTTACATTGAACAACAAGAACAAATGTTCTGACAGATTATTTTTTAAACCATGTGGTATAATGGCAATGAGTTTTATTATCATTTGTAATGACAAAATGAAATGTGCAATTATGATTTCCATCCCTCAGTTAGATAGAAAAGGAGTCCCAATCTAAATTCTATGTGGTGCCCAGAAATAGAAATAAAGAATCTAATCAACAGCAGTTATCATGATGACTCTTTGGAGTTATCTCCCATCTGGCTCTGATGAAATCTCCAGTTAACCCAGAAGGTATTATTGCCCTGAGACAGACTCAGGAAACTCCTCAACCAAAGAAGCCAGTACAGTTTTTAATGGAACAGAAACTCTGAGAATGGATACCAGGGGAAGTGCCAAACTGCCTGATAAAATACAAAATTTATCATCAAGCTATTGTTGGAACATCTCTACTCTTTGGGAAATCATCCTAAAATTGCTTCCAATCCCAGTGGCTGCTGTCTGTCTCAGGCCTTCTGCTTCCTAATTGCATTCCCATTTTGATCCTATGACTAGATCATTGAGTATCCCTATCTCCATCCTATTTCTTAGCCCTTTTCTGAACTTTCTGTTCCCAACAGGTTGTCCCATGTGTCTTCTTGGTCTCATGAATGGTTCAGGTATTGTCTGACCACTCGCAGTGAATTGACTTCTCTCACAGTCTGCTGCTACCATCTTTCCACAGCCTCCTCACCACGGTATTCTTGGGAAGTAGTCATTCATCTTCCTGGACCATTCCCACCTCATCTCTTCTGTGTGGCAGCAGAAACAAAGAGAAAGAGGATACTTTGCCATGATTGAGTTTAGTTTGGTTCTTTGGGGTCTATCCCTGGCCTTCTGCTCAATGAAGGAATAGTTTCAGATATTTTCCCCTCATCCCAGACAGAAAAACAGTTTCTGATTCAGTTCGTCCTCCCACTGTCTCCCCCACAACCACACAATACCTTTCAGCAGTGCCTTCTGCCAAAAAGCTTGGCCACTTCTGCCCTGAGTCCTGAAGGTAAAATTAGCATAAATTCATGTTTTCTTTTGAACTTTGCTTGACTTATTCTTCTAAAGGTTTTCTAAACTCTCTTGAACTTAAACCCATGTTGTAATGCTGTTAAGTCATTAAAGCAAAGTAAAGCAAACAAAACAGCTTCAGAGTATTGCTTTTTAAAATCTTAAAATCTTAAAGGATGAAGTCATAACAAGAATGTCCAATGGTCAGAGTGGCTCTTTGGTGAGGAAGATCTGATGTCTCAAAGCATATATACAGTCACCCTACCTCACAGAGAGGCATCCCATAATTGCTCCTCCTTGCTGTGTCTTTCCCAGCAGTTGCCTCCCCTGCAATGCTGCCTGCTGCCTTGTTTCTGTTTGACCTTTGAGGAGGTATCTGCCCTTTCGCTCAGATGCACCCACTTCAGGTTGCCATCTCACAATGACTGAGGTATTCACTGTCACTCATTTACTCCATGCATCCAGGAGAGTGATTACAATGCAGTTCTCTCTTTGAATAAATGATGCAGATCTGCTGATTTCTGAATTTACACTGTGTGGAGGTCAGTTCCAGAAACACTCGTTGCTCTGTCTCCAAAGCTTCTTTTCTCAGATATGTGTAAATGATTACTGCTTATTATCTCTCTTAGTGAAGGCAGGAAAGAAAATAATAAAGAAAAAATAACACGTGTATTGATCACAGGTCTGAAGCCAAGCAGTGTGTTAGGTGTTTGCACATGCATTTTTATTTTTGCAACAGCTGAGTCTCTGATTTGAACACAGTATGATTCCAAAATCCAGATTCTTCCCAACATATCCCACTGCCATGCACCACACAGAGCGGATGTCCTTTTAAGAAATATGGGAAGAATAAATATGGGATAAGTGGCTGTTGCGCGCTAAAAAGAATAGTCTGATTTCTGTTCCAGTATCTCACTGACCTTGCCTCACCTAGTCTCTTGTTCATTTGTTTTTTACCTAAATAGTGCAACCAGATGGAGCTTCCAGTGACAATGTCTGAAATTTCAGCCTTGTACCCCCCTATCTTTTTAAATAAAGGATTTGTATTATGCAAGAAGTTTCACTTAAAATAAAATTGCTACATAGATGCTTACGCAGAGTTGTGATAACAGATAGGAACACCTGGTAGATGAATTAACTCAATATCTGTTTGGTTTACTAGTGAAAGCCTGAACTTTAGTAATTGGGCATTGGGTGGCTTCATTTTTCTAAGAGAGAAGAGAATGAGGAGAAGGAGAAAATGAAAACTCAAGGCACTAACAAGGGATGGCCATCTTTGGGAGGGCAGTCAAGGAAGCACAACCCAATTAGTAAATCAAGAGTGGAATCAGCATACTCGAGGAAGGAGAAGGAGATGGGAAGAGAAATGCAAAAGAGTACAAACCCAATCTGGGCCTAAGGGACAACCTCACCTAAACTGATTAGGGGAGAAGAGCTAGAAGGAATGATGAGAAACCAGCAAAAAGGAAGAGAAATTGTCCACAATGGCATCTGAACTTACCTCTGTTACAGAATACATACCATTTTCTGTTGAAATTGTCTGTGTACTTGCCTGCACCCTCCTTTAGATCATCAGTTTTTAGAGGACAAGGACCCTGTTGATTTAATTTGTGTAGGACCAGAGCCTTGTGCACTGTCTGGCATGTAGCAGAGGCTTGATTCATGTTTGATGGATGAATGAATCAAATGATTTTCCTTTCTTCCCTATTTCCTATGCATAACATCTTGGCTATGAGGAACCGGATGTACTTCATATATGATGGCACTTCAGCTGTCTTAACTGTCATCATATATGAAGCACACTCAGTTCTGAGGAATACCCAGGATTCTTAGAGGTGTCAGGGGTCCTTGAAAAATATAAATTGTGTCATTTACAGAAATGCAGCAAACACATCCAATTCAGAACTGTAGCAAACACATCTAACATCTAACAAATACTGGGTTTTTTTTTTTTTAATTTAATTTGTTATTTGTAATAGGCATTTTATTTATTTTCAGGAGTATTTATGCTGAAGCATGCTTCTTTACATAATTTATTTTTATATAAATCATTCACATCAAACTCTATTCAGGCTTCTATTACATTATACTTCAATATATGTAAGACAGATTTAGATGAAATATAGCTAATGGTTCCAAAATAGTTTCTGTAGACATGCTACATATTTTAAACTTAATTTAATTTCCTTCTTATGTACCAGAGGAGAAAAAAGTATGAGCTTTTTTTCCCAAGCATCTCTCTTTCCTCATTATCAAAGTATTCATACTGAATTGTTTTTAAAAGGCAGCATTTAGTATTCAATCAAATAATGAGAATGTGTTCCTTCCCAGTGGTTTAATAATAATTCTTGCATCACCAACCCTGAATATTCATGTTATGGAAATGTGCCCTACTTCTATAGATTTCATCACTGTCAGCTGGTGCCACAGCAGAACACAGGGACAGTCAATCTTTTTTTTTTTTTTTCTATTATACTTTAAGTTCTAGGGTACATGTGCATAACGTGCAGGTTTGTTACATATGTATACTTGTGCCATGTTGGTGTGCTGCACCCATGGGACAGTCAATCTTAATACAGTCGAGATTTCAACAATTACCAAAGTGTCTTCTCTGACTTACCATCAATACTTCAACTTTTGAGGAATATAATACTGAGACACAGGAGGCTGATCAACAAATACTCTGCCATTCTTTGGAAAACAGACTCCTAGCTGCATAAAATTGTGATGTCATTTGACTGAAGTCTTGCTTCAGCTCTATCTGCACGACATAAAGACAACCGATCTATTCAAGGGGAGAAGTAAATCAATCAAGCCATTTTTTTTGTCTTTGGGTAAATCATCTTACAGAATAAATTTTTTCTCTTCATTTTGCTGTTAGAACACAGCTTGTCAGTGGTCTGATATTCATTGTCCTCATTTCTCAAAACATGTATTAATCATGCTTTAACCTTGATTTTCTATTAGTGGTGTGACCTTGGTCTAGTCAGTCCCTCTAGGAGTCAATTTCCTCATCTGCAAAATGAGGAAGTGGGATTAGATGGGGGTCAATGAACTTTTTCTGCCGAGGAAGAGATAAGTATTTTAGGCTTTGCATGATATAAAATCTCTGTCCCAACTACTCAGTTCTGCCACTTTAATGTAAAAGCACCCACAGATAATATGTAAATAAAAGAGCATTTCTGTTTTTAATGTAATATTATTTTACAAAAGCAGGTGGGTGGCAAGACAGATTTGGCTGTGTGCAGTAGCCTGTTAACCTCACTCAAGTCTTTTTCAAGTCTTTGATTGCATGTGATAGATACATAGAAAGCACCTAAAGATCGCAAGGTAGGATAAACCTACCAAGTCCCTCAGGCATAGAAATTTCCAATTACAGAATAATTCCTCTAAAAATGTCAACTAGGCCTAAGTGAACCCAGCTGGTTAACAGATTAACAAAGTCCATTCAACTCTTGTCAGTCAGGGTCCATTTTATTAGCGGCCCTAGCATACACAGATGCCATAAAATCAAGACCAAGTCTCCAAGCTATTTGTGTATGAGAAGAGAATATGCACATCAGCTTGCAAGAATAATAGGATTTCACTCCAGGTTTTTGTTACGTTGGCATTGAGGAAACTAATCTGCATTAAAAACAACATATTACGTCACATTGTAGTTTCAAGCTTGCATCTCTGGGTAAAGCACCTATTTTATTTAGCAGCTCAGATGGTGAAAACCCTGAAAGGGAAGGTCATATATTAATCCTTTTAGAAGGTCTGTGAATGTCTACAGTTTCATTCTACTCTGCTACTATGAACTGAAGCACGCACCCAAAAACACATGCCATAGCCAGAGAATGCTAATCTGTGGAGGCTGAGTAGATAACTGGTGCCGAAAGATGATTCTGTTATATTCAAAACAAGTTTGGAATATTTATGGGGTATAACAATTGCCCAAGAAACATATCCACAGTGATAAAGAATCCCAGGATTAAAAAAAAGAATGGCAGTCTGTTTGGTTTATAGCAGGGTTTCTCAACCTCAGCACCATTGACATTTGGGCTGGATAATTTTTTGAAGTGGAGGACTTCTATGCACTGTAGAATATTTAGCAGCATCACTGGCCTCTACCTACTAGATCAGAGGTCCCCAGCCATTTTGGCACCAGGGACCAGTTTTGTGGAAGACAATTTTTCCAAGGACGGGGTAGAGGATGGTTTCAGGATGAAACTGTTCCTTTTCAGATCAGACGTTAGTTAGATTCTCATAAGGAGCATGCAACCTAGACCCCTCACATACACAGTTCACAATAGGGTTCACAGTCAGCTGCTGCTGATCCGCAGGAGGCGGGGCTCAGGCAGTAGTGCTCACTCTCCAGTGGCTCACCTCCTGCTGTACGGCCCAAGTTCTAACAGGCCATAGACCAGTACCAGTCCATGGCCTGGGGGTTGGGGACCCTTGCACTAGATGGAAGTAACAGTAACTCCCATTCCCCCTTCCCCTGTCATGATGAATGAAAATGTCTCCAGACATTACCAGGTGTCCTGGGTTAAGGGAAGGGGAGGGCAAAATTACAGCTAGTTGACAACTTCTGATGTATAGAAAGTTTAGATATTTAATTGGTCACAAATCATCATCCATACCTCAGAAGTCAAATGCTACTCCACACCAAACCTGATATTCACAAACGTGTTATAACAATGACTTCCCAGGTCCCTTCCAAATAATTCCAACTAATCACAAAACAATAAGAAGAAAAGTGGAGGGGCGGTATTGTCTGGGGAAGAATATTGCTGCCTAAGTCCTTTGTCCTAAACTGTTTCTAACTCTTATTTAATAGCAATGTTCTGATTTCTAAATTATACACATAGGAGAATCAGACAAGACTCACTATGTCCAACTTCACTCCTAAATTATTGTTCATTATTGCTTGCCCCAGTTTCTAGTGAAAAGATCACAGAGCCTTAGGCCATAGCTCAATGTCCTAAAACTCAGCCAGCCTATGCGAACTTGAGTTGTTGAGTTCCTGATCTCAAACTGTTGTTCCAGGACCTCGGTCTCTTAATCTACCACACCTAAACCTCTGCCTGCCTTTCCCAGTTTTCTGAGGGAGTAATGTCTGTACTCCAGACCTACTGCTGGGTCCCTACTACCTGCTATACACTTTCCAGTAAACCATATTCTACTCGTTGAGACTTCACTGGGTCACTTCCTTCCTGCTGATATTTTTCCCCAACTGCTCACATATCTGTGTTCCAATTATCCCTGTTCTGTGGGGGTCTCATTGTTGGGTTCTGGGCATAAAATCAATTGCCTACTTATTCATTTTAAAGAAATAGTGATCATAGAAGAAAAAGGAGAGAAGCAACTGTGTGGTTACTTCAAAGACATCCCATCTTGAAAAGCTTCCTAGTATAACCTGACAACCAGAACTCTGATTATTAAAAGAAAAATCATCGCAGGATATGCTGTTATGCTATGTTACTATCATATGAGGCTTTTAACATTTGGAGTCATGCAGAAATTTCTACTGTTCTCTGAAATTTTAGACAGAGAGAGCAAAACCAGAAAGATGTCATTCAGGTGATATGACCCATGGAATGGTTCTTATCTGCAAGTTAAAAAAAAAAAAAAAGGTTGACATAATAAGTTGAAACTAAACATGAGATTAATTTTAAATCTTACGCAACATCATGTTTGACTTCAGCTGGGGGAAATAATGTTAAATCATGTTGAATTACAAATATAGGTATGTATATTCTTATACTCTTCTTTCCGTATCCCAAGGAAAGTTTGTCTATATATAAAGGTGGCTAGGAAAAGTTTATTTAAACACAAAGATAGTTTTTATTTCATCTCTGAGGTCAGGTCGAGAAGAAATTCTGTTTGTTTGACTTATGCTGCATATAATGAGCACCAATGAAAAATACCTGAATTAAAACACACCAAACTGTGCAGCCTTAACCATGAGACATGCAGGAACTTCAAAGGCTGGCAGAGAGAAGAGCCTGGGCCAGCATCCTGGGTGGCGCTCAGGGAATTAGGGTTGGGGCAGACACAGAGGTAGCTCAACCAGCAGAAAGTACAGAGCAGGAGAGGTTAGCTGCTGTACAAATTAAAATGGCAAAGAGGCCTTCCCCAGTGCTCAGAGTGGGGTTGCTTCCATAGAGGCCTGTAGAGTAGAGCTCAGCAGCAGGCGGAAACCACAGTAATGCCATGGTTCAAGGAGGGTCCATCTGATTGGAAGCACATCTCAAGCCAACAACTCAAAGGGCATAGATAGCGAAAGGGACAAGAAGTGTGGGGTTGAGAATTTCTATTGAATAGAATGACTGTCAGGCCTCTGTTGAACACACTGGGTTTCAGTTTAAGGCTTGAGTCCCAGATGGGAACATAAGTACAAATCAGGAAGAAGGCCAGACATCCAAGAAGTCAGTTTCCAGAATCCACTCACTGGAAAGGATAAGATTAAGATTCTAATATTCCTAAGCCTTGCTCATGTATTCATTCAGTCCTTTGTTCAACAAATGCATACTAAACACCTACCAAGCATTGCTAAACACTGTTCTTGGCCCTGCAGAGTCAATGGGGAAAAATAAACATAGCCCTGGTTCTTATAAAGAACTTTGGTAGAATTGCTTTGGGGCTTAGATTACAAAACATCAAGTCAGGGCTAATAGACACTACCAGTGCTAGCAAGATCAAACTGCCTGTGCCCCTGAAAACTTCTGCTCCATCCCAAAGTAGCCAGATGGGTAGCAAGAAAAGAATACAGCGGATGTGCATTCCACCCACATCCACTATGAGGAATTTAGTTCTACCACCTTATAAGCATTGCTAAATAATAAATGGAGGCCATGATGATGATGCAGTAGTAGTAATAGTTATTTAATTGTTTTAGGATCCAGCCAAGAAATCATAAGGTTAAACAGAAAGAAATTAATATAAAGAATCATTAATTTTGGCTGGGCGCAGTGGGTCATGCCTGTAATCCAACACTTTGGGAGGCCCAAGGCGGGCAGATCAAGAGGTCAGGATATGGAGACTATCCTGGACAACATGGTGAAACCTCGCCTCTACTAAAAAATACAAAAATTAGCTGGGTGTGTGATGGCATGTGCTTGTAATGCCAGCTCTTAGGGAGGCTGAAGCAGGAGAATGGCTTCAACCCAGGAGGCGGAGGTTTCAGTGAACCAAGACCACCACACCACTGTACTCCAGCCTGGAGACAGAGCGAGACTCTGTCTCAAAAAAAAAAAAAAGAAAAAAAAAATTGTTTAATATTGTAAAAGTGGTTAATTAAGTATTGAAATGGCAAAAAGGGAACCAAGTAAGGTATCATAGAGGTAGCAACCATTCCTAGAATTGGAGGAACAAAGTGAAAGATATTAGAATTATCAGCAGTTAGAAGCCTGGAGCCCAGGCCCCACAGACTCCTGAGGAGAATCTGATGGTGTTGAGTCCCTGAGCTTAGCGGGGGAGGAGGCATCCCATGGTGCTGGGTCCCAGATCTCTGAAGAAGGGGAGCCAGTGACTGGTGCTGACTCTGTCAGTGTCAGGGAAACTACAAACTGGACTCCTCTGCTGCTATTGGAACAAACTGCTGCTGCAGGACTGAAGAGATATTGCTGGGTGATGCTCATGGGAAAAGAAAGCCAGCAGAAAGCAAACAGGAAAGAAAAACAAAAACAACAGCAAAAAATAAAGAACCTCCTCCTGCTTGCAATTTTCTCTAGTATCCCCAACTGACAGGGTTTAACAACCAAAGAAGCAGAAACATGGTTTGCAGATGCCCACAGCCCTTGTATCAAAAAGCAAAATGTAAACAGTTGAGTTTGAAGCTGAGAGATGTTAGTTTAATAACCAACCCAGTAATCAAAGGCAAATTCTTTACCTCCCTGAGACATAGTTTGTAAAATAAGGACAATAATGCCTAACATAAAAATCATTTTAAGAATTAGACAAAATGTGCATAAAGCACTTAACATAGTTCTTGACAAATAAAAGGCATTATTTCACAACAATTAATCATTTCCACTCCTGCCTTTTTGTTCCAAGTACATCTGCTACCCCAGTACCTTTCTTAAACAACCACTTCATAGAACTCCACGTGTGGCCTAATCTATTGCCAGGATGTATCAGTAGGAAAAAGCTATTTGTAAGGGCTTAGCCAACACGAAGTTATTCCAGGTCGGAGACAATATATAGATCTTTTATTTTAACTTTCTTTCCTTTCTGTCATCCTGAAAATATGGACAAAAAACTTTCACCCAGATTCTCCCTTGCCCTTGCTACTATCAACCCAAGAGGCCAGCTCTTCCGGTCTGTGAAGACACATTTAAGTTCCTTCTCTCTTGCCCATGAAAATTTCTAGCAAGATTTCAAACTTGATCCAACATCCCGCACCCTAAAGAATAGTCTTTGATACCTTGTGGCCTGGGATGATCACATGCCCAAAATGTGAACATAGGAACCCACGCCATTTTTCTGATGTTCTCAATCTGGCAGCCACTTCTCCTCAGCATCGTTTGAGACAGCAGAGACCTTAGTTTTAGGAAAGAGAAATATTGAGAGTAGGCCAGCATCAGGTGCTGTGTGCCACATTTCAGGGCAAGAGCTACCATGCCCATGAATGGTCCATAAAACCAACTCCTGCAAAAAAGCAAAATGTAGTTCTTCTATTACACCTGAAATTATGTGTTCCTAATAACTTACTCCTTTCCTGATCGATGGCTCATTGGTTTTATCTTTATTAATTATAAGACCTTGGAAAATTTTTTTAACCTCTAAGCTTTGTTTGATTCGTTGTGAAATGGCATTCCTAAACCTATCCCACAAATTTGTTACAGGGGTTAGATAAAAGAACATATGCTCAGAGGAAGAGGGAAATGGAGAGTTGTTTAATGAATACAGACTTTCAGTTTTGCATGACAAAATAGTTTTGGAGCTCTGTTATACAACAACATGAATATACTCAACATTACTGAACTATACTCTCAAAATTACTAAAATAATAAATTTTATGTTTTGTGTCTTTTAAGCACATTTTTAAAAACGTTTATTGAATGAATGAATAAAAGTTAGCATTATGTACACACATGTGCACGCACACACACACACGTATACACACAGACACAAGAATACATGTTCATCACTCAACACAATGCCTGACACATCATAAGATTCAAATACCTATGAGGTTCTGTCTCTTTCCCTTTGGTTTCTCCCAACAATTTCTTCTCTTCAGCCTCACCTGCATGAATTTTAATTTCTCTTTTTCTGAACACGGTGGGGATTTAATCACATTCTGTTTAGTACTACTCCTCAATGGTTCTGTTTGAGCATATTTTATCTTGCCAAATAGATTTTCAGCTCCTGCCAAGAAGGTACCACCTTATCTTATATCTCTTTTATGTTCTCCTTCATGTCCAGTGCAATCTTTGCATTAACTGTTGGCTGGGATTCTGCTCCAGATGAGATAGACTCTCTGAGAGTCATAGCATTCCAGTTGCCACTGCCTGTTCTTGGGCCCCACCCATCATTATAAATCAACATTTACTGATTGATTAGTTCATGCAGAGATCTCAGTTAAGAAGAGGGGATAATGTATGGGAAGGCAGAAAGAGGATTTAAAAATACATAAAACATAGTTATTGTCCTCAAAATGCTTACAATCTCTTTGCACAGAAAAAGTAAACAAAGAAGTTGGTTAAACTACAAGGAAAGAAATCTCTAAGTGTTTGCTAGGTGTTACAGACAATGTAGGCGTTCAGGAAGATATGGATACTTCCAGAGAAATTCAACAAGACATTATCTTTAGATAAACACAAGCACTAGATGATATTTTCTTCAGAGTTAATATGATTCTTCAAGGGGAAAATTGCATCTGCCAGCTAACTCTAACTTTGCAATAAAATTATTAAATATTTTTTAAGGAAAATAACAACAACGTTTTTGGCACTGCAATAAACTCTATGTGTAATACTATCCCTAATCCTAAAAAAGAAATTATCCC
>NW_022143045.1:0-3435 GCF_007565055.1 Rhinopithecus roxellana | reverse complement strand
GCTTTCTGAGAAACTTCTTTCTGATCTGTGAGTTCATCTCACAGAGTTACAACCTCTGCCTCAAGAAGAAGTTTGCTAACACTCTTCTCGTCGTATCTGCAAAGTGATATTTGGGAGCCTATAGGGGCCCATGGTGATAAAGGAAATGTCCTCACATAATAACTAAAGAGACGCTTTCTGAGAAACTGCATTACCATGTGTGAATGCAACTCACAGAGTTACACGTTTCTCTTCAGTGATCAGTTTGTTAGCACAGTTTTCTGGAGATCTGCAATTAGATACTTCATAGCGCAATGAACATTACAGTGACAAAGGAAATATCCACATGAAAACAAGAAAGAAGCTTTCTTAGAAACTTCTTGGTGATGTGTGAATTCGTCTCACAGAGTTACACTTATGTTTCATGGAGCAGTCCATTAACACTGTCTTTGGGGAAACTGAGAAAGGCTTCTTTGGATCACATTGAGGCCTACGCTGATAAAGGAAATTTCATCCGTTCAAAACGTGAAAGAAGCTTTCTGAGAAACTTCTTTCTGATCTGTGAGTTCATCTCACAGAGTTACAACCTCTGCCTCAAGAAGCAGTTTTCTAACACTCTTTTCGTGGAATCTGCAAAGTGATATTTGGGAGCCTATAGGGGCCCATGGTGATAAAGGAAATATCCTCACATAATAACTAAAGAGAAGCTTTCTGAGAAACTGCATTGCCATGTGTGAATGCAACTCACAGAGTTACACTTTTCTCTTCAGTGATCAGTTTGTTAGCACAGTTTTCTGGAGATCTGCAATTAGATACTTCATAGCGCAATGAACATTACAGTGACAAAGGAAATATCCACAGTGAAAACTAGAAGAAAGCTTTCTTAGAAACTTCTTGTTGATGTGTGAATTCATCTCACAGAGTTACACTTATGTTTCGTGGAGCAGTCCATTAACACTGTCTTTGGGGAAACTGAGAAGGGCTTCTTTGGATCACATTGACGCCTACGCTGATAAAGGAAATTTCATCCGTTCAAAACGTGAAAGAAGCTTTCTGAGAAACTTCTTTCTGATCTGTGAGTTCATCTCACAGAGTTACAACCTCTGCCTCAAGAAGAAGTTTGCTAACACTCTTCTCGTCGTATCTGCAAAGTGATATTTGGGAGCCTATAGGGGCCCATGGTGATAAAGGAAATGTCCTCACATAATAACTAAAGAGACGCTTTCTGAGAAACTGCATTACCATGTGTGAATGCAACTCACAGAGTTACACGTTTCTCTTCAGTGATCAGTTTGTTAGCACAGTTTTCTGGAGATCTGCAATTAGATACTTCATAGCGCAATGAACATTACAGTGACAAAGGAAATATCCACAGTGAAAACTAGAAGGAAGCTTTCTTAGAAACTTCTTGTTGATGTGTGAATTCATCTCACAGAGTTACACTTATGTTTCGTGGAGCAGTCCATTAACACTGTCTTTGGGGAAACTGAGAAGAGCTTCTTTGGATCACATTGAGGCCTACGCTGATAAAGGAAATTTCATCCGTTCAAAACGTGAAAGAAGCTTTCTGAGAAACTTCTTTCTGATCTGTGAGTTCATCTCACAGAGTTACAACCTCTGCCTCAAGAAGAAGTTTGCTAACACTCTTCTCGTCGAATCTGCAAAGTGATATTTGGGAGCCTATAGGGGCCCATGGTGATAAAGGAAATGTCCTCACATAATAACTAAAGAGAAGCTTTCTGAGAAACTGCATTACCATGTGTGAATGCAACTCACAGAGTTACACGTTTCTCTTCAGTGATCAGTTTGTTAGCACAGTTTTCTGGAGATCTGCAATTAGATACTTCATAGCGCAATGAACATTTCAGTGACAAAGGAAATATCCAGATGAAAACTAGAAAGAAGCTTTCTTAGAAACTTCTTGGTGATGTGTGAATTCATCTCACAGAGTTACACTTATGTTTCGTGGAGCAGTCCATTAACACTGTCTTTGGGGAAACTGAGAAGAGCTTCTTTGGATCACATTGAGGCCTACGCTGATAAAGGAAATTTCATCCTTCAAAACGTGAAAGAAGCTTTCTGAGAAACTTCTTTCTGATCTGTGAGTTCATCTCACAGAGTTACAACCTCTGCCTCAAGAAGAAGTTTGCTAACACTCTTCTCGTCTAATCTGCAAAGTGATATTTGGAGCCTATAGGGGCCCATGGTGATAAAGGAAATGTCCTCACATAATAACTAAAGAGAAGCTTTCTGAGAAACTGCATTACCATGTGTGAATGCAACTCACAGAGTTACACGTTTCTCTTCAGTGATCAGTTTGTTAGCACAGTTTGGAGATCTGCAATTAGATACTTCATAGCGCAATGAACATTACAGTGACAAAGGAAATATCCAGATGAAAACTAGAAAGAAGCTTTCTTAGAAACTTCTTGGTGATGTGAATTCATCTCACAGAGTTACACTTATGTTTCGTGGAGCAGTCCATTAACACTGTCTTTGGGGAAACTGAGAAGGGCTTCTTTGGATCACATTGAGGCCTACGCTGAGGAAATTTCATCCGTTCAAAACGTGAAAGAAGCTTTCTGAGAAACTTCTTTCTGATCTGGAGTTCATCTCACAGAGTTACAACCTCTGCCTCAAGAAGAAGTTTGCTAACACTCTCTCGTCTAATCTGCAAAGTGATATTTGGGAGCCTATAGGGGCCCATGGTGATAAAGGAAATGTCCTCACATAATAACTAAAGAGAAGCTTTCTGAGAAACTGCATTACCATGTGTGAATGCAACTCACAAGTTACACGTTTCTCTTCAGTGATCAGTTTGTTAGCACAGTTTTTGGAGATCTGCAATTAGATACTTCATAGCGCAAGAACATTACAGTGACAAAGGAAATATCCAGATGAAAACTAGAAAGAAGCTTTCTTAGAAACTTCTTGGTGATGTGTGAATTCATCTCACAGAGTTACACTTATGTTTCGTGGAGCAGTCCATTAACACTGTCTTTGGGGAAACTGAGAAGGGCTTCTTTGGATCACATTGAGGCCTACGCTGATAAAGGAAATTTCCTCCGTTCAAAACGTGAAAGAAGCTTTCTGAGAAACTTCTTTCTGATCTGTGAGTTCATCTCACAGAGTTACAACCTCTGCCTCAAGAAGAAGTTTGCTAACACTCTTCTCGTCGTATCTGCAAAGTGATATTTGGGAGCCTATAGGGGCCCATGGTGATAAAGGAAATGTCCTCACATAATAACTAAAGAGACGCTTTCTGAGAAACTGCATTACCATGTGTGAATGCAACTCACAGAGTTACACGTTTCTCTTCAGTGATCAGTTTGTTAGCACAGTTTTCTGGAGATCTGCAATTAGATACTTCATAGCGCAATGAACATTACAGTGACAAAGGAAATATCCACAGTGAAAACTAGAAGGAAGCTTTCTTAGAAACTTCTTGTTGATGTG